>NW_009649449.1:228141-229806 GCF_000708025.1 Charadrius vociferus | reverse complement strand
CCATCGACCAGGTTCTTCCACTGGCAGCAGACCAGGCGGCACGCCTGCACCAAATCCACCGCAGGTATGGAAGCCAGGATTCTGATCAGGACTGCTTCGGGGAGAGACTCCATCCTTGGGCCAGGCTGGATGGAGCTTTCTGAGAAAGAAGGGGAAAAGAGCGGTGACACAACGGCCCTTCAGACGTGGGGTCCCCCACCCTCAGTGATGTCAAACACTGATGCATTAGAAAAAAGGGAAAATAAGCATGTTACCTGAAAGCATGATTTTGGGGGCGTAGGTTGTTTGCTAACCTCAAGGCCTCCTGACCTCTAAGTTAATGCCCTGAAGCACGTGAGCAGATTAATATATTTTATATTCTAAGTGAAGCCTTTCGTTAAATCCATCCACAAAATGCAAGGAGTTGAGAGCTGCAATTGTGGACAGTTTGTCTGTTCCCCAGACTGGAAACACTCCTTCCAGAAATCCCTGCTGCTGCAAAAGTCAGCTTTGTAGTAATGACTTCCTCTGCAGAGGGGGGCACGTGCGTGTTTGTTCTGCCTGTAAGAACATCACTGGTAACAAACGCTGCAGAGCAGTACCTACATATCAATAGTGAGCATCTTGCCAACCACACTTGCTGCGGTTTGCTCTGTATCTGGAAGGCTTTCCCTTAAGGGGTGGCACTTAATCTCCTTAGTTATGAGCCTGCATAAAGCATAAGTCTGAGCATAACTGAAAATAACTTGGCTGATATTCTCTAATATTCCTTTTTCTATGGCCATATAACCTCAGCAATTAACTCGGAAGTGTGTGCTTTAACTTCATGTGCTAATTCTGCAGTCTGACTCGCAACAGCTCTCTGCTGCCCTGAGTTCTAGGGTCAGGTGCCGCAGGAGTGCAGAAGAGATGAGTGCGCAGATTCAGAGCTCTGTGTCATCAGTGCGGGGTACGCTGTGACACTGCTTCCATCTCAGCTGAGCCCTGGTGCTGAGAAGCTGCTGAGGCTGCAGTGAATGGTGTAGGTGCAGCCAAACTCCTCAGGAGTGAGTCATTAAGCCTGGGAGAGCACTGGGAACAGAGCAGGTGATGTACCCTGATGTGCTATTTGATGAAATGTGGCAGAGTCAAATCTGGCAAGGGAGGGAAGAAATAGGGAGTTACTGCTATAACGGCATCCTAAATCCAGGTGTTCCAGATGCAGAGCTACCACATGTCCTCTATCTGCACTGCAGACAGCAGGAGGAAACTGACATTTAAATGTCCCTGGGGTTTATGGGGGATTTTCCTCTCCCCCACCTTCTAACCCTCAACTACAGCCCTGAAGGGGTAAAATGGGATTTTATTTTTTTTTCCCCCTCCTTTAAATAAGAAAAAAAAAAAAATAAAGGAGAGCTCATGCAGGCTTCATCCCCTGCAGGAATTTCACTTGCCTCTCCCACTCGCTGCCCGGTGATGGCCCGTTCCCGCTCTCCTCGCGTCGCCAGGACCCCCCGCACACTCGGGCCAGGGGTGAAGGTCCCTGCCTGACTTTCCTGTTCCACTCCGACTCCCCGTATCCCAAAACCTGCCCTCCACCGGCAGACACCCCCCTCCCGGTAGCGTCCATCCCCCGCCGCACTCCGGTTCCCTCTCCGCCCCCGCCCTTACCCCTCTTTCCCCCTCCCCGCGCGGAGACCCGGCAGA
>NW_009649449.1:216625-227737 GCF_000708025.1 Charadrius vociferus | reverse complement strand
CACCGATTCTGGATCTCCCCGAAGAGGTCCGGGTGGAGCTGCTGTCGCTGCTCCCGGCCCGGGACCTGGTCTGCGCCTGCAGGCCGGTCTGCAGGCAGTGGCGGTACGTGGTGGACCTGACCACCCTGTGGAAGCGCAAGTGCCAGCGCGAGGGCTTCTATACCCAGAATTTGGACAGAAGTGTCTCTGACTGGAAGATCTACTATATGCTCTGCAGCTTAAAGAGAAACTTAATCAAAAACCCCTGTGCTGAAGGTTTGTTTAATTATTTATAGTAGAGAGCTAAGAGTTTCCTGACAGAGTGAGTCAGTGTCCCGCATTACTCAAGTGCTGCTGCAGCTCTGGGACTGTCCAACTGCCGACGGATCTCTGCTGGGTCAGACCCACGAGTAAACAGCTGCAGTAAAACTACCGTGGGTAGATAAAGCGCTGGTGACTACGTATCTGTGGTTACAACCAGAAAAATCTCTGGAATGACTAAGGCCCAGCACTGCAGACCGTGACGGTTAATTTGCACAGCACGTACAACACAGTAATGGAACCATTGCCTGTTGGGATTAAACATTCGGGCTGCTGGGGGACTTTTGTTGTCAGAAACATGATTAATACGATTACAGTAATTCTACTTTATTACTGATTATGAGTTTCTGATGTGGTCAGAAAGTTGCTACGTATGGCCACATTAAATGGCAACATAAAGACAGGAGTCACTTCCAGCTGTAGGAAAAATAGTGTATCTGAAAACTCATCAAAGTGGGTGCCTAGTGTTCTTCTGTAGCTGAATGTGGGACAGAAGCGGAGGTACGGCTGGAAACTGAAGTGAGGTCCTAACACTCATCTTTGATATCTGTTTTTAGAGAATTTTCAGCACTGGAAACTTGATAGTAATGATGGAGATAGATGGAAGATTGAGGATCTGCCTGGAGTTCATGGAAACATGATGCCAGACCCCAGAGTACACAAATACTTTGTCACTTCGTATGGGTAAGAGCTAGATTCCAGTAATGTGGAGCTGGAAGACCTGCTTTCTCCTGTCTGTCTGCGAAGGCACTATGGTTAGAAGGCTTGAGGCAGGTCACTGAACCATGTGTGGGAAAAGGAAGGAGCTTAAACTTTTATACTAATTAGTTTAAAGACACGGGTGTACTGCTGAGAGAATTAATCACAGCATGTGCTACATTTCTCTGTCCCCACCAGGAATTTTCTGTGATTTTTTTTTTTTTTTATAGTAATGATAATCCACATGGGATCTCTGCATCTCTTCTAGCCAAGGTGGTAGGCAAAGGTTAAGCAAGCTAATCAGATGCGCTAACCTGACAGGTCAAAGTTCTGTAACCTCTAAGGATGGTAGGTGTGTTTGTCATGCTAAGAGCTTGCAATAAAAGCTGTCACCAGAGGATTAGTGGCTTTTACATCCATTAAGCAGTAGTTTCCTGTACCCAACACATGCTATACAAGCGAAGAGACCCCTCTTAATCCAGCTTGCAGGCAACTGTTCTGTGAAGTGAATCAGTTCACTTCCTTGTCTAGTTCTGGCTACAGAAGAAGACATGCCTGAGCTGGGTCAGCCTTGGGGGCCTTTGAGTTCTGGGTGCGCTTTTGGTAAGAGTAAAGCTGTGGGGCAAAGCATGGATGTTGAGAGGGAAGAGATGCATTTTGTGAATATTTCTATTGCTGTTGCAGGCCGTGCTTCAAGTCTCAAGTCATTTCCCTGCAGAAAGAAGGATACTGGAATCAGCTGATGGATGAGAAACGGCCTGAAATTGTAGTCAAGGATTGGTAAGTGTATGCACTGAAAATGAGAATTTCTGGCATTGGCCTAGAGCTAAGGTAGGCCGCTGAAGCTCCTCATGCTATGAAATTAGTTCTTTATTCTTTGGGAGTTGTAGCTCTTGAGTAAAACGTAAGATGAATCTGGGTTTATTCAATTGGCTGCAAAGAGGTGGCAATCGCGTGAAGAGCGGCGTAGCTGGAAGTTTTAGAACTTCATAGCTATGGGGATGAGATTCCTATTTCTCTGCAGATGGGGATCCCCTTGAATGCTGGTTTTGAACACTGAAGAGAAGCGAATGCTGTACGTACAACCCTGCTCTCGATTGCCTCTCTCTAGGTATGCTGCCAGATTTGACTGTGGGTGTCGCTATGAGCTCAAAGTGCGGCTGCTTTCCGAAGACTACATTGTCCTTGAGGAGTTCCACCCCGAGCCAGTGGTTATAGAGCAGTGGAGTGATGCCATGTGGCGAGAGGTAAGCAGCAGCCCTGGGGGCAGTAGCTTTACATCAGTACTGTGACACTTGAATCTTGCAAGTCTTACCTGGCCCAAAGTCCCAAGTGGACCTTCTTTCTTGCGCAACACAAAAGGCAAGTCAGTCCTTGCTGCTGACAATGCCAAAGAAGCAGTAGTGCCATGAAAGAGCGAGGTTCAGTTTGTAGGTGCCCAGATTCTCTAAAGAGTATACCCCAGGCTTCTGTTATTTTAGCTCAGTCTCTTTAGTTGTTTCTGTCTTAAGTTTTTGTCTAAATAAGTTACAAGACTACAGTTCTTGTTTTTATTGGATGAAAAAGCTTTGTTTTAAAACTACTGCACGGATGTCACTTAAAGTATCGCAGACATTACTTTTCTTGAATTGCTAAACATGTTTAACTGGTTTGATAGGATGTAGATTCCCCATTACATTGTTGTTTATATGATAAATGTACCTAGGATTGAAGCTTAATGTTAGGTTTGACTTGGAGCGGCTTTCAGGGCAGGAGGCTGAATGAGAGAGGTGTTTCACCCATCATACCCAAAAAGGGGTATGATGCACTTCCAATGAAAGGTATCTTGGAACAAGTTTTTCCTGAGATCAAGACTCACATACTGTAGTTGTCTGAGCTTCTCGGTCAGTGCTGGTTTATTTAGGTAAGTTAAGAGGAATTTTATTCTTTCTCTCCAGATTTCTCACACCTTCCGGAATTACCCACCTGGAGTTCGTTACATCTGGTTTCAGCATGGAGGCCAAGACACCCAGTTCTGGGCAGGATGGTATGGGATCCGAGTGACAAACAGCAGCATCACTATTGGGCCCCTGACATTGTTATGAAGGCACAACATAAGCGTTTGCTTTTACCTCAGGACTGTAACCAGGTGGTCTCAGGTGCACTTATTTGTCTGTACTCTCTGGGTGACTATCGGGGTTTTGTCTTGCACAGTTGATCTCAAATACAAGCAGCTCGTTCTCCTTGTTCACAGCAGAACTTCTGCGGGCCCAGGCCTTTGGAAGGACTTCTGTCTTCCTCTTTCATTCTCTTGTACCATGGATGTTACTGCAATTGCTAGTGCCCTTCCACAGGAGGAAGACTAGGACAATTAAATATGGTATCTGTCTTTTCTAGTTAATATGACCTTGTGCTACAGCCAAACGCTTAAGTCTTAAATAGAAACCCTTTCTTGTTTATGGAACTTATGAAAGATAAGGCTAAAATGTTTCATTTCAGATTATCAATGCTGTCCTCAAAGGCTCTGCCACAGAGAGACTTGTTTTGTATGGTATTTTCCTGTTTCAGTTTAATTATGTATAAAAATATGTCTGTCACATCAGACCTTCCATAGCATAAGGAAACTGTCAATGCTTTTTCATAAATGCTGTGTCACTGGTACTTAATTCCTTACTGTTTCTGTAAGTGTATATGATCAAAGTAGTACATACCTTCCCTGTCCAAATACTGCCCATCATTGTTTGAATAAACAGCTACAGAAAGAGGAGACAAGGAATCCCTTAAGGTAGACCTTACAACATAAGTGCCTTTTGATTGTGCTGGCTTTTTGCATACTACCTTTGTACTATGAGTACTTGGTTTGTACTGAACAGTCTAACCCTATATAAAATGTTAAAGCAGTGCACAACCTGGATCTATAGTATTCTTGCACCTTTTACTTGGAGGAAGCCAAGAGTTACTACACTGGCTGGCTTAGTATTTGCGCTGAGCTTGTTGCTCGGGCAGTTTGCTATGAACTGTGTCTTCTACCCCTGTACGCAGAGCCAATACTAAGGCTGCCTTCCATCTCCTTTGACAGGATGTAGGAAGAACAGTGTTTCCCTTGTCTGTCCTTTTAGGAGTGGGACATTTGGCAAGTGCTCTTGCTGGACAGACAAATTCTACCTTGCTAATACCAGTAGTGGGTCAGAGCCCTCTCATGGAAAGGGGAGAGACCCATGTTGTATAGTCTCTCATAGGAATTAACAGACCCCACCTATGTTCCAGAAAAGGTGTAGAAAGGTGGTGGAAGCTCCACAGAAAATGCAAAGCTCCATACAAAATAAAAGTACTTCCTCACTTAAGGGGGAAGGCTGGTTTGGACAGAACTCAGCCTAGTTCAACTGGAGTAAAACTTAATATTTATTGAAAGCTACTTGGGACAGTCACAGTGGACAGACACCACGTAAGGCCTCACTCACCCTTAGTATGAGTCCATTGCTGTAGTGGAGCACGTAACAGATCGCTGTGTATCACTACCAATGCGCAATGGAGACGCCCTGTGATGGTGAGAACTGGACTTGTACAAAGCGCTGACTGCACACTGCAGTTGCCTATATCCTGCCCCCAGGGATTGGCTGTAACAAAACCTATACTCACTCTCACATGAGTGTACAAGGGAACAGGCTCTGGCTCCACATTCCAAGTCAGTTCTATATACAGTGGTAAGAGCACTTGAAATAAAGAGGCAGCAGCTGCTTTACATTCACCCAGAAGGCCAGCTGAAGAGATGGTTATCAAGGTACAGTTTGTGAGAGATCTTATTCCACTGGAAGATCAGATGAGGCTTGAAGGCAAGGAAGATCTGAAATCAGGTGCCTTTGTGGGCTCGCTCTTCTACATATAGCTGCATCTGGAGGAGAGAAACGGGCATCAGTTCCGTTTGGTATGCAGGTAGGTGAATGGCAGGGGAAGTCTGTAACAGGCTGAATAAGAAGAGTTTGTACTTTCCCCCATAACCAGATTTCCCACTTCATTATAAGGAGTCTTGCCCTGTTTTGATTACTGGCAGAGGCATCTGCAAGACTAAGCTACTGCTCAGAAGTATTAAAATTGTTACCCTGCAGAACACTGCAGAGCTGGCATCAGCGTAGACAAGGCTTAGAACTACATGCAGTTTCAGGCACTTCTGGGGCCAGAATACTCTGCTCACCTTTAAGATATCAGATGTCATAGTTTTCAGGGGAATAAGCCGGGGGTCATGCATGTGCACGTCTTGTTCGTCGGCGAGGATCCATGGGAAATCCTAGGGACAGGAACACATGGCGCTTTATTTGCGGAGGGGCTGGCAGACTCTGTAAGGTGAGCTCACTCTCTCAGCGCTAGGTCAGCATTAAGTGAATGAGAGCTCCAGTGGCCAAGGGAAGAAATGGCTAACTCAGACCTTTCATAACAGCAAAACTTAACACTTGCACACTCGGCCCTGAGACTCGGCATAATTCTCTTCAGTTACAGCATCAAACTGTAATGTTAACCCACTTAGTCCAAAGGTGACTTCTCATTTCTTTAAAAGACAGACTCTTAGCTCTCCTGAACTAGCACATTCTGTTAATTACACCAGCATTTAACAGCAACTCCAGAATACTCAGGGCATGGATTTCTGTCCTGCCTTGCAAGTTTAAAGCTTGGCCCGCTATACTACCAGTTCCCATTACTAAGCAGTACTGATCAGACTTCCACTTTGAAACAACTTTATACTTCATTATCTTGCTTTATTGTGCCTTAAGACACCCAGAATAACTTGGCTGGGGTCACAAAACTTCTCCTGTACCTAGGCAAGAATTGTTTTAGAAGTCTTGCTTTAAAAAGTGATCTGCACACACTTTCCTGCAAGATAAAATGTATTTGTGCACCTAAAATGCACTAATTGCTGTAATCTTAGTCTTCCTTGCTATTTATAAAGAATCAGCCGTGCACATGTAGTGGATGCAAGATGAGGGCTTTTTTATTTTTTTGTTACTTAAATTCAAGTACCTCTTCAATATGTCAGAGTATGTTTAAGTGCCTGAGCAGGCATTATGCAATACATATTGTTACAATCTTCAATTCAGGCATTGAAGCAGCTGTTGTCTGCAATTGTGGCTGGTGTGTGGTGAAATGTGCTCAGTCACATCACCAGCGTAAACCATTTTAACACATTCAAAGCAAAGCTGTGAAGAGCATCATGTGAAGCTAATGTACACGTTCAAAATATCCAGCAGCCTTAACCCTAGAGATGCCAAAACTCTGTAATTTCCAGTCTCTCAGAGCCAGGCAACCAAAGATATCACTCACTTTTATCACCTGGATCTTCTCCATGTTCCGTGTGGCAGCCTCCCGTGTGTGAACCAGAACTGTGAAGGTGCAACCTGCAAGAGACGTGGCAGGCTCCGGATCAGGGGACAACTAACAGAAAGGATGGGACACTGCCTGTTGTTGTCTTAAGTCAAGCAATGCTGTGCCATTAGGCTGTGGGGACATGTTTACCTGGGGGATTGTTGTCAAGCACAGCATCGCACACACTTATCTTCAGGATGAAGGCACGCAGTAACTGCTCCACGTGGGACAGCAGGGACTCTGAACTGTTGAGGAGACAGCAGTTGTTACTGGCATGCAGCAAAGTACTGGGGCATGCAGCTGTTTCCAGAATGCCTCTGCAGAGGCAGGTGTTGGATGCCATGGGCAAGCAGCAATGGAAACTTTACCTAATGGAAAGAAGAGGTGGCTGGGTGATCTCAAAGACAAATCTCTCCACAGGGTGGTGCTCTTTATCCAGGATTACAACTACAACTTTCTCCACGTCATTCTGTAAGAACAAAGATAGAAAAAAACCCTTCCTTAAAACAAGCTGTCTTCTGCCCCCAGTGTGCTTCACACTGACTGATAAAGTGGGAGTATGCTTATTTGTTGTGGCTCACAGTACTAGCAGTTACCCAAAGCCTGAGCACTGTCAGATTATTATTGCCAATCAGAAAAAAATGCTTTTGTAGAGTTATTTCTAGCTAAATAGTGCATTTATCTATGTGCTGTTTTGGAACAAAGGAGGAAATGTACAGCTTTCTCATTGCATCACTCAGGAATGGACAGCGATGAGGAACTTAAGATATGCTTGGACCGTTGGCCAAATATAGCAGCTTTGTACTACCGCAATGTAAAACTGACCTACTTCCATTCTATAAATGCATTAAGATAGTCTGTAAAGAGCAGAGAGTGCAAAATCTGCCACCATCCTACATCCTGAAAAGTTTCAGATGGCCGCACCTTTCTCTCACAAAACCTAGAGCTCAATCGTACCTTTGCTTGCTGGCTTACAGCAAAGCATTCAAACTATTCTGCCAGACAGGTACTTAAAGGTATTCAAATGCAGAATGTTAAGTTAACGTGTAGGATGATGTAACTGAAAATATATAGCTGTATATCCTCATGTGCATGTATTAGATGCAACTAAATGCCAATGATCAGCAGCAAGGCCAGGCCTTAACTGCAAGGAAAGGTTATAGATGTTATTTTTTGTTTTGTTAGTAACTTTATCAGCTAGTATATTGTATATGGGAAACTCGTAAATAAATTTTGCAATGAAGACAGTATTTATATTCTCTTACTTTCTATCAAAACCACCTGCAGCACTTTTGGCCAGGTCCCTGATACGATCTTACCTTCTCGAGCAGCGGCTTTACACAGTGCAGGGTGTCCTGGATGTACTGATTCAGCTCCGGGTGGCAGGACATCTGTAGCAAACACAGTGAGTAGTCAGAGCTGTGTTCTGCTGTGAACCAGGACAATGCTAAATGGGAAGATTTAAATAGAAGCACCGATGTGTTCCAAGGCACTTGAGTCATGCTTCAAATAGAATTTTTCACCACTAAGCTGCCACTGCAAACTAGTAATTCTTTCACAGAAGGGCTAATTAGCTGAGGCAGATCACTGTACCCACAGAGTTATGCTATTGTGGGTATATATATTCCCATTACAGAGTTATGCTATTGTGGGTATATATTCCCAATATACTATATGGGGAAGAGTATATTCCAATCATCTCTACTTCCTAGGAAGCATGCTTTCATGTTACCTTACTGCACATAGCTGGAGAAGCCTTCTACTACTGTTGTCCATGATCTGCTTGTTCCATGAGTACTGCTGTATCCTCAGCTACAGGGCCGTTTTCCCTTTTGACAGGAACTAAGTTCTCTTCAAAAATGAGTTTGCACATTAAAACAAACTCTAGAAGTGACTTTGTTCTGGTGAGTGTGGACTGTTCCCCGCTATTTTGCGTCTCCGCATGGCTGTCAGCTTCCAGGAAAATCTCCTACCTGGACAGGTACGTTGTATTTTTTCCTCTTCTGAAAGATCCCAATAGGGTAAACTTCTCTGACATACAAGATAAGGTGAACAGCCACTTCCAGAAATTCTGAAAGAACATCTGCAACAACTGAAAAACAAAAAGTAAAGGATGCTGAAGTGGGGAAGGGGGAAGCATGCAGAGCAATACCATATATTCATAGGATTATTTAAGACATTTTTCCCTGAACAAATTTCACCTGCTTCCCCTTAGCTGCAGGAAGGTAAGGGACAGAGCAACCCTCCAACAGCTATCCCACAAGCTCACGTGCCAACAAGAAGCTTTGCAAGCGTACCGGTTTGCAGTGTAGCACAACACAATACCTTGCCCAAAGTTAAGGTCCTGCCGTGTGAGAGTGGTCATCTTTCCCAGAACCTGGAAGTAATCACAAAAAGAATGTTTACCATCTGGCTCCTATATTATTAATATAGTCAGCTCACGGAGCCATCCACTTCCCTAATGCCACTGAGCTCAGACCCCAAAAAACTGTCCTCTGTGCTTATTTACATGAACAACTCCGCAGGGCCCACTGTGAAAGGTTTAAACACCCTCCATAACCAACATGTCATGAGAAATCACCAGTAGTGAAAAAACTGAGGACAGTATCATTGCTGCGTTCTGGCTCACACCCCAGATTGATAGAATACTCATAATTTAATTCCTGCTTTTTGAACTGGGTTTTATTAAAAAAAAAAAAAAAAGTGAAAAATCTGTCCAGTTCACAGTTCTTCACTGTCTCCCTGCCTTTTTGATGCATTTTGCTAGGACTGGACAACTCACAATTCTCAAGACATAGGAAAATTTAGACAATCACTTTTTAGTAGCACAAGGAACACTTTTTTTTTTTTTTAAAGCCACACAAATGTTCTCATAACATACCAGAACACACCCCTTTGCTAATCCCTATATCCTATTATAACACAAGAACTTGTCAGTTTTATGGGTTTATTCTCACAACAACCACCATGAAACCTTGCTCGTTCAGGTTAGGATCTGTGTGACACTATACAACACAGGTACTCACTCATCTGCTGTCCACTACCAACAGCTTCAGAGCATCTCTCTCGCTCTCTCTCATCCCAAGGAAACCAAACCCTGCACAGCTGTGTAATTAAGTTAACATGGAATTTGTCACACAGAATCATGGAATATCTCGAGTTGGAACTGGCCCATAAGGATCAGGGACCATAAGGAGACAGACTTTTTACAAGGGCGTGTAGTGATAGGACAAGGGGTAATAGCTTCAAACTGGAAGAGGGGAGATTGACAATAGATATCAGGAAAAAAAAATCAGTATGAGGGTGGTGAGGCACTGGAACAAATTGCCCAGGGAACTTGTGGAGGCCCCATCCCTGGAGGTGTTCAGGGCCAGGCTGGATGGGGCTTTGGGCAACATGGACCAGTGGGAGGTGTCCCTGCCCAGGGCAGGGGGGTGGAACTGGATGATCTTTAAGGTCCCCTCCAATCTAAACCATTCTATGATTCCATGACCATAGAGTCCAAACCTTGCTCCTCGCACGACTACCTAAAACTAAACCACGTGACCAAGAGCGTCATCTAGACACCACTTGAACTCTGACAGGCTTGGTGCCATGACCACTTCCCTGGGGAGCCTGAAATTTGTGACAATTATAAAGGACAGCACATTAGATAGCCAAATGGAATACCATGTGAATACCAATCAAACAGCAGACGCTGGGGCTCAACTTTCCAACAGCTTTCCTTATATAATGAAGTATGTGCTGTCCACGTTTTAAGCTACAGTGTACATAATTTTCCGCTACAAATTTTGTTTCATTTTATCCATACTCTATGCATGCAAACTCTCACCACTAATAGCAACGCCACTGTTCATAAGCTGCATATGACTTTAAATGCCTCCAGGAGCACTGTGGCCCCACCAGAAACACAGGTGTCTCACACAGACCTCTGATAAGCCACAGGCATTCCAATCAGTTGTTTAGCAACTGATTTTCAAGCTGCTTCAGCTGCAACAAACCATGTTTTTCAGATCTACAAAGATTATTACTTCAAATCTTCACAAAATAGGGAGCTACTCTCCTCTCCCTTTTTAAATCAGTATCTTACCACTGTATACAAAGACTCCCTGGAATATTAGTGACCTGCTACAATAGAATTAAGACACTTAAGCATCTCTCTATCACCTCAGCTGCAGTGATTCTCAGATCTGTACAAAAAATCTGCATCAGAGTAGCATAAAGAATCTGTGGGGTTAGAGATTTAGGTTCACATCCTCACCTAAACATCCCCCTTTCTTAAATTCAGGCCCCAGGGAGACAACAGAGACCCACCCTTACAGGCAGTCACGAGGTGAGGCCTAAGAATCACACATTTGATACTCCCTCGGGCTTTGGAGCAACTGAGTGGAGCAATGCTGCACTTAACAGCCTCTCAGCCATTCAGTCGAATATGCCGCCCTATATGTAGGAGGTCAGTTTGCAGAAAAAAGTCGCCCTCCCTTTCCCAGACCGAGAGACGGCCCCGGGGGAGGCGAGGGACAGCGGGGAGGAGCAGGCACCGGGGAAGAGAGTCTGCGCTCCCTTCGGGGTGCTTTTGGGAAACTCGCGATCCCTTACTGCAGCAACGTCAGAAGGGCGCGGAGGAGGCAGGGACGCCGTGTCACCGGTAACCCGTCACCCCCAGAGGGGCCCTGTCCCCGCCCGGGGCTGCCGCGAACAGCCCACCGCCGCCACCACAGGCCCCGGCCCGCCCCGCCCGCTCCGCGGCCCTGTGGGAAGGAGCACCACGCTGGGTTC
>NW_009649449.1:195997-215440 GCF_000708025.1 Charadrius vociferus | reverse complement strand
CCCGGTGGTGGGGGGAGCCGAGCACCGAGCCTGGACAGCGCCGGTGCCTTCGGCCCGCCCTATTGTCACCCGTGCCGGGGAGCAGGCTCCAGGCTCTCCCGCTCCGCTCCGCTCCGCCAGCCGGCTGGCCCTAAGTGCGCCGTGCAGCGCCGTGCACCTTGCAAGGCAGAGCTCTGGGGCTTGCGCCCCACCACCCTACTGCAAGTCCCTGCTACTTCAGGGGCTACTGCAAGCTCCATCCCGAGATGGCTCTCCCCTTCCATGGAAGCCGAGTCGCCTCGGACAGAGGCATCGGTCCTCTCGCAGGTAGCTGCTGAGCCCCTTGCGCACCCCAGGGGTACATCCCAGCTCTGAGCCAGAGCGGCTGTGGAAAGTGGCTGAGGGGTGAAGGAAGCTTTTCCCACCGAGTCATTGTGTTTGCAGAGCCGTGCGCTGCCGTGCATCGAGCCCCTGAGTACCCACGGGTTATTTTCTGCTCTTCCTCTGTTGACAAAAGTGAGATCCCGTTTCTGAATTAAATCAATTTGGCATCCGTTAATGGCTTATTACAGCTAGTAATTCATCATGTAGGATTTAAGTGACATTTATCCAATTCACACCTGAAGTCTTCCGTCAGCTGGAGGGTTTAATGGAAATGGGTTTGTATTCCCATCTCCTCTCCCTTGCAGAAGGAGGCATTAATCCTACACATTTTGGTTCAAAGTGAGAATGACATGCAAGGAAAAATGTTGAAAGCACAGCTTAACTGTTCTGCCAGTCGGGACACATCCACTTCTCCCCCCAGTGAAGATCGGGCCAAATCTGCCCCCATTCTTCCCAGTCACACTGGTGGGTGCTTTCCAGCCCGGTGAGCAATGACCTTTGCTATTGATTGTGTCTCATTTGTCACTAGGCATTGTGCATTAAACTGGAGAGTCTTCTCTGCTGTGCTGACAGCAAGCAACTCTATCTTGGATGCTAATCTCAGACTCATTGCTATTTTAATCTCATTATTGGGTAGAGTAGACCCTGTTTGATAGCAGGTTGCCTATGATGGCTGTGTCAGCCACTCCGTGAAGTCCCAGGGGGAATCAAAGCATAGGGTACTGCATATTCATTCACGTGCCCCTCTTCCCCTTCAATATAGTGGCTTGCTGGGCTGCTCTGTCCCTGGAGGGTGCTGGTGCTGCACCCTCACTGCTCATGCACTGACACTGGGAGCAGTGGAGCTGTGCAGGTCGGGGTAGGCACAGGAGAAAGGGTGGCAAGGCTGTGGCTGAAGGCAAGAGGCGTGTAGTGACTTGAAGAATTTGCAGGGTGTCCGGCGTTCATCAGAGCCAGGGTGCTGGAGCTTAGCAGTGAGTCAGTGACAAGTACAAAACTGCCAGCTTACTCATGAGTCTGGGTTACAGGAGAGGGTATTTCCTGGGTCATGCTGTGCGAACAAGCCACTTGTGTCCTCAGTGGTTAGGAAGGCAGAGGGCAGTCTGTCAGCCAGAGCTGACCAGTGAGGGAAAGGGATTGCCTGGGCCAATGGGTCAGCAAAACCGGAGTCCCAGTTCCAACCCTTGTTGAGTGAGTCACATTTCAAGTGGTCTCTGGATATGAGGTGCCCCAGGGAGATGCTTTGTGGAGGCACAGGGGCAGCTGCAGCTACTGCTTAACCCCCCTGCAAGCCGGAATCTCTATGTCCTGTCTCTTGTGCCACTAGTGCAATTAGTGTATTAATGAATTTGGCCCTTTCTACAGTGGAGTGCTGTTTGGTGATGGCAGAAAGTGAGAGAAAACAAGACAAGCAAAAGGAAAGCAGATGTTTCAAGGGGGGAGAGGGTGGGTGGGGATTCAAGTAGCCTAGCCTAAATATCTGCAGAGCGGAGATGTCTCACACCAAACACAGTCGCAAGGGACAAGGAAACTGTGGAGTCAGATAAATATGAAAAGCAAGGTAGGGAGGAAAGGTGATGATGGATACAGGAAACCTAAGAAAGGAGGAAGGCACCTCCAAAGAGGCACCCAAAAGGACTGGAGATCTGTGAGCAGAGGACTGTGCTGCTCTGTCATCCAAAGGATGCCTGGGCCAGCAGCAAAGAAAAATATTCTTTACAAAGTAAGTGTGCAAGAAATGTTGGAGAGAAGAAAAGTGTTATTACTTACTACTTTTGCCCTGGGGAGGAAAAGAGAAAGGTGCATATAAGGTTACCTGTCTGCTTTTGGGGACCCTAGAAAGCTGGGAGAGATCCCTTTGAAATGGGAATATCTCTTGGCAGATTGTATATGAAGCTTCCCAGCATTTGCCTCCAGAAACAGAAAAACAGATGGAAAGAGACCCAGCAGGGAAGTGAAATCTCATTTATCTGCACAATGCCATCCTCCTGGCTCCAGCCAGCTCTCTGCATGTCAGCTACCATAGAGCCTACCCCGTCCATTCTGCTCCAGGCCTTCCCAAGCCCATCCATCACCCTATGGCTTCTTATTTACAGGGAGCCTGGCACAAAAAGCTGGGTTTATTGTCTATCATCTCTGCCACACATGCA
This sequence comes from Charadrius vociferus, assembly GCF_000708025.1. NCBI lineage: Eukaryota > Metazoa > Chordata > Aves > Charadriiformes > Charadriidae > Charadrius > Charadrius vociferus. The sequence continues at coordinate 212,927 of NW_009649449.1, read as the reverse complement.
TGTACACACCCATGTAGATGCACATACACTTTGTCTATTGCTGCAGCTTGGGATTGTCTGGAGTCCAGGAAATCTTTATGCATTCCATTGTCTGGAGTCCAGGAAATCTTTATGCCTTCCTGCCAAAGTCGGAGCTTATCAGAGCCAAAAAGAAATCTGGCCCAGAGTATGTGCTTGGGTCTAGTTTGGTTCAGCCCTTGAGCATACAAACTGAAACATTTGTGGTCTGGGGTGATAACGGATCTTCATAGTCTCTATTTCTTGGTCCAAGAGTTTTGTTCCTCTTGGCTGTGACATGAAGAATATATGTGAAAAGTTAAAGCTACGTATCATGTTTTAAGTCATATATGTGAATGAACATAGGCAATCTGATGTTCCTGCTTTGTCAAATACAAAACAAATGCAGCAGGGGCAGTTTCAGAGCCTATTTCAGAGCCAAAGTGACATAACTGTATTTACAGGGGGAAAACATGCTCGAGTTTCTGTGTGCTTACTCAGTCTTTAGCTGCCCTGCAGGATTGCAAGCAGAGAGCAGAGTAATAGCAGTTGTATCAGTCAGTCCAGAGAAAGAGTCTGCCCACAGGGAAAGTTAGCCAAGATGCAAAAAACAACTTAATTTCCTTTACACAGTTGTGACCATCCACTACTAACCCAAAATGGATCAGAAACAGTGGCTGAGAGACAGCACTGCAGCTCACTCATCATCCCCGAGCCTGCACCCTGGGTAGCTTATCTTTGCTTTACACATTTTCTTGTTAGTAGGCAGATTTGCTACCTCAAGAGGCAGGTGGCTCCTAATCCTGAGGGTATATAAAGGAAGTGCAAGGCAGGGGGTGAGGTAAGGAGGATGTAGGTCTGGTGTTGTGAAGAACTACAGGGGCAGCTTAGCTTGGCAAGTACTTCAGCTATTTCCTGTATTAATATACAGACCTTAAGAAGAGGATGAATTCTGGACTTCTTGTAACATGTGTGTTTGTTTTAGAGCAATTTAGGACAGGCATCTCCTTACAAGGCCAGACTTCTTTCTGCCTGGCATATGTCTCAGGGCAGAATTTCACCCTTTGCAGAAAAGGTGCATCAGCAGTGTGAGAACATCGCTGTCACCTACATCAACAAGCCCAGGGCTAGCACGGACTTCTTTTGTGGTCTGTGGTCGTGACAGAGGAGAGGGTGGCATTTACTCTAGTGCTCAGACATTGAGGAACCTGAGCACTGAGGAGAACTAGGGATGCTGTTGTGTTATCCAGCTGACTTTTGGAGGCATGAATTTTATGGCTTCTGTAGGGTAAGAAAAATGAAGGAGGTATGAAGAGGCTTCTGAAGTTAAAGATAGATCACGGCATGGAAACAAGCGGTTAAGAGAAGGCTGGGACTTCTGTGCCTCTCATGCAGCAGTGTTGCATTAACCCAAGGTAGCAAAACTTGTCCATGCACTGTTTTGGTTTGGAAAACAGCTCAGACCTCCCCTGGAGACAGTGCAGTACAGGTATTTATCTGCATTATTAATGCAAGATTCCTGGTGACACACTAACACAGCATGTTAGCCTGCCCTCTCTGCCAGGGCAGAGATGAGGGAACCTGTGTGCTCTAGCTGCACTTTCATCCTGTGTCATGCCAACAAGACAGCTGGGCAACGTAAATAAATGCCCCCTACACTTTGAAGCAGACCTTCTGTTTAACTGCCCTGCAGCATTTAGCTGCTTTCTAACTCCCGCTGAAAACCAGAATCCACAGCTAATGTGTCTGTCAGGTTCACCATCAAAGGGCCCATGTCTGTGTGAGTGAGATTGGAGACACCTGCCTTGCGTTCTCTTTGCACTTGTTCTCTCCTCTTGGCATTTTGCCTACAGATGAAAAGGTAAGATGCTGTTTCCAGCTCTTTGAGTTGTTCTCAGTGATGCCTTGAATCCAGCTGGTTTGCTCTGGTTCTTAAAGAGAAAATCCAAGGAAAAAAAAACCCCAAAACTGTGGATACAGAGCTTGGGGTTTGCTTGATTGCTATTTGTTCCATTGGTTTTGAAGCAGGACTTCAAGTGCTTCGTTAATAGATTTAGCTGCTGGTCTGGTTTTCCTTTGTCCCAGGTAGCTGCCAATAAAATAACTATTTCATAGTGTTATGCCTTCAGCAAAGGAACTACCCAGCACCCCCTAAATCTCTCCTCAAATAGCAGTTTGTCATCCTTTGTGGCCAGTAGAAAGATCTGCTTTTCAGACACTGCACTAAAGAGGAGGCCGCTGTGGTGCCTACCTCTTTCCAAGAGAGGTCTGGACTGAAAATTTCCTCCCAGGCTCTGAGCAATAAGAGAGATGAATCTTGGAAAGGCAGAATCGGCTGGTGAATGAGTAAGCAGGGTTTTCAGTTAAGAGGACGAAGATATCTCCCTCTAAACTCCCCAGATGCTCCATAAGGCTGGGGCTGCTGTGATGGCAGAGGTTTCACTGACTCAAAACACTCCAAATCTGTCTCATAGGTTGAAAGAAAAGAGGAAAGCAAGAGCCAAGGCCGTTCTTAGGGTGTGCCCTGTCAGCTCAACAAAAAGGCACTGAGATTGGCCTCAAAGGATGTTACCTGCTGCCCTTCACAGGTGACAATGGCTGGTCAAGCAGCAAAGCACCCAGAGAAGGGAGTACAAGCCATTGTAGTTATGCAGCAAAGTGGTTCACCTGATGAACAGCCAGATGGAAATCAGGTGCAATTGGGGGCTGGAGTGCAGGAAGGATGGGGAGGAGGTTGAGGGAAGAGCTGTGGCTGTAACTTTTTGACAGTAGATCTCAAATGTAAGCATAGGCCTGTTTTTCTGACAGTCAGCGTCACAGGGAACTCTGGCTTTACGTGTGCCTTTATGCTGCCTAGCTGGAGAGGGACAGTCTGAGAAAGCTACCCCAAAGTGAAAGGCTGCACTGGAAATGCTGAAAATCCCTTTCCTCCTTTTGTGGGAAAGGACAGGGGACAACGTCCTAATTGGAGAAGTGTCTGACTTGTGCAGTATACCAAAGCTATGTTTCCTAACACAAACATGGGGCTGAAGGAAGACCCTCCAAAACATTACAGTGAAGCAGAATGAATGAGAATAGTCTGTAGCCATTGTGCTGAGGGATTCACTCTCGGTGTTCTTTGGACTTAAATTACCCTCCCAGTGACAGCCTCACCTCGTGGGGTGAGGTGAGGTGAAGTGACCTGTGCAGGGTCAAGGAGGGAAAGTGGGACAAGGTAGAGAAAACTCAGCCTGCCTCCTTTGACCTGTAGACCAGCATCCCCTGCTCTGCTGACAGCAGGAGATTTGTTTCTCTGCTACGCTGTGAGGTATCAGCACAAAATTTCCAGTGTTTTTTCCTTCCCTTGATCAGTTTCAGCCACCCTGAAGCAGTACGTGTGTGCATGTGCGTCTCTGTCTTGAGCTGCTCAGGGGTTGTTGCTGGTCCTGCGAGGCCACCATCTGCCTCCGGTTCTGTTATTCTTGACATCTTCATTGCAAGGAAACCAGCTGAGAGGAGAGGCCAGTGCCAGCCAGGCCCAGGATGCCAACCTGGCAGCAAAGAGCCCTAGCCAGACAGCTGGTGCTGCGCAGGCGGCTGAGGAGCTGTGTCCTGCAGGAGCCAGCCTCCCCAGTCCCTCAGATGGCAGGCTGAGAATGGGAGGGTAGGGGGGCTAGTCAGGAATCAAAGGGAAATGTCCTACTGATTGATGGCCCTCATTTGCACATGAAACTGGGACCTCTCAGCCCTGCAGGCCCTGCACGTGTGCCTCAGCTGCTGTAACCAGGACTGGGAGAGGAGGAGGTAACCAAGGAGGGGAAAAAAATCACTTCCAGCTCTGGACACCATAGCTGTTTTAACCTAAGTGTCCTAGGTCTGAATCTTGCTTGCCTTTACAGTTTACTGTTCCTAGAAGTTGGTTTCTTATTTCTTTTTTTTTTTTTTTTAATTACAGGTGAGGCAGAGCACTCAGCATTATGGCAACTTCTTCCACCTTCTTCTCTCCTTTCCTTTTCCTGTGCGTGCTGGTTCTTTCTGACATCAGTCCTGCAGTCTCCCTGGACTCTGGCACAAAGCTCAAAAATGTCCCAGAGAACAACAACCATCTTCAAAACCAAGAGATGTGGCTGCCACAGCCCAGAAGTGGGCACCACCACAAGCATGGCTTAGCCAAGAAGGAGAGGGTCCATGCCATGCCTTCTAGAGGGCGGCCAGCTGGGGAAGAGGCCCTCAGAATGGGGAGCGGAGCTCCAGCTGCGGAAGAACTGGCAGCAGAGGGACAGCCGGCAGCCCTGAAACAGAATAAGGATGTGTTCCTGGGGTTTGAGTTCCCATATCCTGAGAGAGAAAACCAGTCTCCTGGGTCTGAGAGAGGAAAGAAGCAGAACCGAGAGCATCGGCGACACAGCCGCAGGGACAGGCTGAAACACCACAGAGGTATTTGAGCTCCAAGGGAAGCTGAGGCTGTTGGGTCAGTGGAAATGAGTGTCACTTGTCTGAGGGCAAGAAGATGCAGCTGTGGTTGAGCCACATGGGTATGTGGAGGGTGTGGGATGTGTGCTTGCTCTGGGGAGAAATCTGCCAAACAAAAGAGGCACAAGAAAAAAGGGGAACTCCAGAACCAGAGGTTTTTACTGCTGGCTGCAATTTTGGGAAAATGACCTGGTTTGCCTTACAGGGGGAGCTCTGAAAGTTCTTAAGCCTTGAGGGGTTGTTGTAGGGTGGCCTTCTTTGTTTTTTGGGGTTTTTAGCAAATGGTTCAATTTATGAATAAACATGTCCAAGCCATGCTCAATCCCTCCACTGGCTTCAAAACATGACCAGAACTAGCAATTAATACAAAACCCCTACTTTGCTTGAAGATCAGTTTGCTCTCATCAGAGCTGGAATTCTTCTATATTTATTCTGAACTGCAAAAATATAAATTTTGCATATGTGAAATTGCACTAATTACTTTAAAATGTTGCTTGGTTTTGACTGGAACTGCTTTCCTTTGCAGGTCAAGTTGTGGGTGTGTGTCTCAGTGGTATGGTGTGCTCGGTGTGGTAAATCTTTGGTGCTATTAAAGCCAGGCAGTTTGTGTCAATCTATGCTATTTGACAAGCTAGGTGTCAGTATCCCTGAGTTCCAGCTATCGCTCCTCCCTGCGTCAGTAAGAAGAGCTCTATTGTTTTCTCAGGGGACTGACTAATCAACTCATGTTAAGCCATATAGAAGAGCGTGCAACAAAGCTGGTTTGAAGCAGTATTTGCAGGCTACAAAACAAGCTTTGTTTCTTTGGTTTAACTTAAGATCTATATTTAAATTAATACTTAGGAAAAGCAGGGATCAGGCTGTGAAGATACTCTTATTTCAAATTAGGTAGGTCCTGACAAGCTACATTGAAATAATCCAGTACTAAAATCAAATAAGAATGTGTTCACAGGTATTTGCAGCAGCTTAATCCATTGGGTTAAAAATGGTTAAACAGGTACATTTTGTACTCTTGAGACCAGAAGAAGAAATCTTTTGCTTCTTAAGCAAGAGATGGACATATCTTCAAGAAGGTGTGATTATGTATGACTTAAGTGTGTAAAAATCAAGATGCATATATTCTAGACCTGATCTATGACTTTAATTTAATAGCACATGACTGTTTTACACTGGGCTAAACAGCAGCTCAGGGATGAGAAAGCTAATGCCACTGTACCTGTTGTCCTTTGCAGGGAAGACTCCTGATGCTGGGCCAAGCTCTCTGTACAAGAAACCAGAAAGCTTTGAAGAACAGTTTCAAAACCTCCAGGCAGAGGAAGCTACAAGTCTGACTCCCACCATGCTTCTCATCACTGCACTGGAATTAGCTGCTTCCACAGAAGAGCCTCCTGTTCTTCCAGCCACATCACCACGGTCACAGGTAAAGAGGCAGCGGGTAACTGCACTGTACCTCTGATGCAGACAGGAATCTCCTGCAGCTAAGGTCCAGTTTTCTTTTTTTTTTCCCAGTTAGAGGTAGGTGGTTGCTTAACACCAGAGCCCTCCCTCAAAAGCAGCTCTCTGTCTTGGAGACATCTAAACACCTCTTCATAAACATGTCCTTTAGTTGCTTCTCTTCCCTGCCCTACCTCTCCCGTCGCTAGCCATCATCATTCAGCTTCAGGGACCAGAGAGGCAGTAGGAGCGCTTGGCTGAAGAGGCAGCATGTCCTAATGCTCCTTGTTTGCCTTTTGTCCTCACATAGATGCAGTGGAAACTTCTCTCTTGGCTTCAGCTGCAACAAGGGAAAGCTCTTCCCTTTTGAAAATGAGATGCCAAGAATCCCCAGTGGACAAGACAGGGGTGGGAGGTGTGGGGGGAATCATAAAGCCTTTTTAAGGTCTAAAAGCACCAGGAAAATTTGCAAAGACTTCACTACAGAAGTGTAATCTGTTGTCTCTTTGGTTTCTTGTGGTTTGCAGGCCCGCCTCAGGCAAGATGGGGATGTGATGCCCACCCTAGATATGGCACTCTTTGACTGGACAGATTATGAGGATCTCAAACCAGAAATGTGGCCATCTGCTAAAAAGAAAGGTGCTAAACCTCCCTGTCCTCTTTCTCAAGTCATTCTGTAAGGCTTGTCCCATGGTTAGTGTTCACAGATGTGCTGAAGGATGTGAGATCATAGTGGTGGGGAAAGAGAGAAAAAGCATGATGCTGATTGTGTTTTGTGCTCGGTTTCAGAATGTTTCTCATTTTGGATGCATAGTTTGAGGGCAGAGGAAAAATGATAGATGGAGGATTGAGAAATAGGGAGGAAATTAGACTATGAAGGTTTAGAGTTCAAACTCCTGAAGTTTGAGACTGTTTTTACCCTGGAACAATATAGTCTCCAAAATAAAAACACTAGCGTGAAATTTTCTATCAGCGTCTTTTCTTTCTTTTTTTTTTTTTTTTTTCTATAGAAAAACGCCGCAGTAAGAGTCTCAACAGTGGAAATGAAACCGTGACGGCTGAAGGAGAGCCATGTGATCATCACCTTGACTGCCTCCCAGGTCAGGATCAGCTTGGTAGAGTCATTTCTCCAAACATGAGATTGTTTGAAATCCAGCCCAGTTCTAGTACAAGTATCCTAATATCTAATACTGATAGAAAGTGGTATGCAGAGGGAAGGGCAGAGGCTCTCTAGGCATGTTGTGGAAACAGATGATGTCTGTACCATGGAGCTGTCATGGTTGTCACTAGTCCTACAAGGGAAGGGGATAAATGAGCTGTGCTGACCCTTGTTCCTGTGTTGCAGGCTCTTGCTGTGACTTGCGTGAACACCTCTGCAAACCACACAATCGGGGCCTTAACAACAAATGTTATGATGACTGTATGTGCACTGAAGGTGAGTTCAGCTCTTTGCTCTCCCCCTTCCAGCTGGTTTCATAGTTGGCTGCATTGACTCAGAATAGTGGTTTGTACGTGAAAATAGGAGCGAAACTGCTGCTCTTAGCCTTTCCCTGCCACTGATTCAAAATGTGACTGTTGAGTCATTTAGGATATCTTGTTTTCCCTCTTGAAAACAAAAATCCTGATATTTACAAACCTAACAGAAGAAGCCACAATATATTAAGACTTCAAGGGTGCTTTCAAGGATCACAGGTTATAAAAACAGACTACTATCCTTGTTTTACATGACCTTATGCCTAAAATGGCTTTCCTGAGTTGATTTCAACTGAACTTGTAGCAATATAGTTGGTGTGGGCAGGACACAAACTTTTGTTTCTTAAAACTGTTTCTGAAGAATCCACAGCAGCCCTTAATAGACAGTTGCATTATGAAGATGTTGAAAGGCACTATTCTAGTCTGAACATGTTCAGGATCAGCTCCAGGCATTGGAACTTGTCTGCCAGAACAAAACTCTGGTTGCCAATTTTTGTGACCTGTGTTAGGTACCTAGTGACTTTCACCAGGTCATTCACCTACTTTTTACTCAATTAAACAGACTGCTTTCCTGAAGTTGCAATGTTACATGATAGTCTTCACCTTGGGTGTGTCATGTAACACCTGAAGGTCCTCATCAGAGACAATGTTCTGATAGATTAGCCTAGAAAAGTGTTTCTGCAAGCCTAACGAGGCCTGCCCCTGGCCCTGCTTTATACTTAAGCTAGTTATAAGTTGATGCCAAATGTGCATCCTCTGTAGCATTAAAAAGATCCCCAGAGATGTAAGGTCCAGATAAGACAGACAAGACGCTTAGATAAGAGCAGAGCTCTGATCTTGTGTGCTCGCCTTCTGGGAGGCCAGACTGCCCTGGGGGGATTGGTAATGAGGGGCAGAAACCCAACTTCAAGGTAGCCATCTCAACATAGCCCAGGGACATGCACTCCAAAAGGCTGCTCAGTGACCTGTGACATTGGCTGGGTCTCCTGTGTAGAAGTACGCAAGGACAGTTTATGGGCTGTCTTATTATAAAAACTATAAATCTTCAGCCTCCCCCATTCTGGGGGTGCCGGCGCTGTTGCTATCTGCTGCCTGCTATGGAAGTAAAAATAGTTGCAGTTTCTAGGGTTATCAAATCAACTCCTGCCAACCCCAATGACCAGATCCTGGGCTACTGAAAACCAGGGCTTTCGTGAGAATTATTTACATGTAGGCTGTACCCTGTATGGCCCAACTAACTATGCATTCTGGTGTAACAAAGTCAGACAATAGACACCAAATGATGAATCTATCAGTGCCAGAAACCAATGAGTTACCCTGACCAGAGGCTCCCATTGCCTTCCACTGCCATGGTAGAATATGTACTGATGTTTTTTACAAATAAAATGCCTTTTTTACCCCCTTAGTATTCATCAATGCTATATCACATAGCTTCCTTCAGACCCGGCACTTCAAGCATCCAAAACAGAGAAACTGAAGGAGATCAGCAGTGAGCTTTGGATCAGACCTCCCAGTAATAGCACTTCAAAGTCTCTTCCTTCCTCTCTTGAAGCTTCAGGGAAATAAATAGCAAGGGGAGCTCCCTAGCCATTGCTGCTGCACATTAAGTCTATAGTAATTTCCCAATGGAGAGATCACTTAGATGGTAATGGGAAGTAATAGGGGGAAACCAAGCAGGGCTTCCATAAAATCACTGGAAACAATCAAGATAATTCATTGGTATTTCAAGAAGCCAGTGAAACCTTCTGCCTGAGCCAGTGAATCCCAAACCAGAACAGTGAGCCAAACAGAATAGCAAGGCCCAGAAAGCAATATGCCCTGCCCATGCGAGGCATTTCTCTGCCACCTCATTTGACACAGCCCAGGCTCCCCAGTCCTGGGACTGTCCCCACTGGAGCAGGCTCTGTCATGAACTGAGGCCAAGAGCTAATTGTTTGATGTTACTGCTGTAGTGAGCCCTGGTCCGTCCTGCTCAATTATGCGTGTCTTTTCCACAGGGCTACGCTGTTACGCCAAATTCCACCGGAACCGAAGAGTGACCCGGAGGAAAGGGCGCTGCGTGGAGCCTGAATCGGCCAATGGAGAGCAGGGATCATTCATTAATGTTTAGGAGGGTGGGACTCCTGCCTGGACGGTCAGCAGCTGGGGTCAAACTGTTTATACCTAGCAATGGGAATTAGAGGAAAAAGTCAAGAAAATGACTGAAGCTGCAGGCTCTAAACATATCAGGTTCCAGCAACACTGAGGCTCATGTTAATTATAAATAGAGTGGTCTCAGCCTTCTCCATATCAGGACTGCATTCCCCTTCCCTTCTCTCAGCACATTCCTGCCATTGAGCTGGGTCCCCTCTCCCAGTTAGTAAGAGATGATCATGACTAACCATTCTGATGGTCCTGGCAGAAAAAGGCTCTGCAGTTTCATCTCCTCCACAGAGGCAAGATGTGAAAGATCCTTCAGGTCAAAGGGGATAAAGCTTAAACTTTACCCCTTAACTATTGCTTGAGAAGAAAGGTAGATCCTCCTTAAGGATCAGAGGTTTCTAGAGGATAGGAAGCTTGTAGCCTCTAGGTGGAATCAAAGATGGGGAAATGAATCAGCAAGAAGCTGGCTTCCTAGGTGAGAGGGCAGAGCTCTTGCTCTCTCTCTTGTTCACTGCTACAGACAGATATTCCCTAGTTGTTACATACTACCACTTCCTATGTGTCTTCTTTGGGACCATCCAGTCCCACTCCTTCCTTCCTTGCTTCCAGAGAACCACCTGGTTTCTGCAAGGATGTGGCAAGACATCCCAGCCTGCAGCTCTCACTCATTTAGTTATCCCACCAAGTCTGTTATTTTTAATTATTACTTTTAGAAGCTTTCTGGGGAAGTGATAGTTTTCCTAGTGAGCCAAAAATAAACTTTTTGGTAACAGGAGATAGGGACAGGCTGTTCCATTGTAGTAAATCCTGTGACATGTTGCATGTGTGTTTCCATGATATGTAAATAAAGATATGATAGATATCCTTTGTGCAACCCTTCTGCTTCTTTGATTGCACCTAAGGATGTGGCAGGAGCCAGAAAGGCCTATAAGGGAGCTGGCCAGCAGGTAGCACTGATGAATTCAGGTAATCACACAGACCAATTTTGCCCCTTGGTAGAATAATTTCTCTACCCAAATTGGGGATCCAAGCTTCCCTGCATCCTCACTCAAACTGCAGCTAACAGTCAGCTTCTGCCTGGTGTAGCCATCCAGCCAGCCTTCTATATATTACTACTTAGTTTACTGACTTCAATGATATATCGGAGCAACACAGGCTACCTGTGTTAAATAGGAATAGTGTTAGTTGTTAAAGACATTCTTTTCTACTGCGAACACACCTGCTGGGAGATAGCTCTGAAGCCTTTTATATTCAAGAACCTGGAGATGTACAGCACTTTTTGTAGGAACAGAAATATTAATCCTGGTGCTGTGATCAGAATCTTCTTTACGCTGCTTGCCCAAACTCCTCTGTGTTCCATTTAGGTAGGCAATTCTTCATTTCGCACTCCTGTTTCTGTTGTAGTGTCACTCTGCATTGTGTATGCATTCAAATGCTGCTAGCATAATAGTTTACGCCTCTAATATGATGAGTGCCCAGTCATGACTACAGAGATATGCTATGAATACAGTATTAGCCCTGACCCACATACACCTGCACTGCTAGGAGGTACAATAAAGGAGAAATTTGTAAAGGAGCATTTAGGCAAAACCTACAACTGGGTAGGATGTAGCTATTTAGATTTCTGCTTACAGCATTACAGTCAGCTCAAAAGGCAGGAGTAAAGAAAGGTGGTTTGGCTCCAGCTCTATGCCATGGCAGCAAGGATGCAATTTGTTAACCCAGAAAGAGAAATGCAGCCCCTCCCTCAGCCCAGATGCAGAATAGTGGGTGGTGCTGCCAGTGGTATTGTCAGTGGAAGCATAAAGGAAAAAGGCCTTAATTGATCACAGCCAATTGCAGAGCTCTCAAACGCTGGTCTGTGTGACGCTGATGAGAACTACATGCACAGCCATTTTCAAAGCCAGGTTTTGATACCACACTGCTTTCCAGTATAGCAGCCGAGATCTGGTGGGAACAGTACAATTGAAAAAAAGCAGGAAATTTTGCAGGGATCTTTATCCTTGGTGATACAGGTATTCATTGCCCCACACACTACACACAGAATCCTTGTAGGATCCTGGGCAGTGTTTTGGGCAAGACTGTGTTGCAAATCTTGTGAAATACAAGCAGGCTTAAAAAGCAAGCCTGAATTTTAAGCCAGAGCTTTTAGGCTCCAAAAGGCTTCTTCAGCTCTTGCTTTTTCAGCTTTTCATCTGCTATTAACTCTGAATATAAAGAACAGATGATTTTTAATTGGTGGGATTAGTTAAATGTCTGTGGTCAGTGAAAATTGAGTTAATTATTATAAACCAAGTCACAAGATTATTGGATTGTTTGCTCACATTGGAGTTTCAGAAAGAGAGCCCATGACCAAGACTCATTCTTTCTGAATCAAACTGTGATGTTACAGAGGTGATGCAGAAAGGGTGAGCAGCACACAGGCACATGCTGCACCAGCCACAGCAGTGTGAAAAGAATCAGCCAGCCTGATTTATGTATCAGCCAGATCAGCCACTGACTTTGCAATTGCAGTGCGAAGGAAAGCTGTTGAGTAAATAACATGCCAAGGTGTGGAATGCAAGACCAGCCTGTGATATAAAACCCTGGGGCAACATTTGTACAACAAATCCAACCCACTTCTGAATGTAGCAAAGCTTTTTAGTGCCGCTCTGTGCTCTCGCAAGAGCATGACAGCAGCTGCAGAGCAATAGTATCACTGAATTACATTCAGCAGCTTTCCCCTCTCTTCCCAGTATCTCCCAGTTGCAATGCAGTCAGTGACAGTTCTGCCTTTGGGGGCATTAGGTCTGAACAAGAGAGAGGGAGACAAATGTCAAGCAAGTCTTGATTTGTATGTTCTTCTCAACTGATTGTTTGAGAAACTCAAATTAAGAATTCACACAAGCTCAGCTTCTTCCCTACTGCCCCCAGAGAACGTAAACCAGAGCTCTTGCAAGATTTTCTATTGTCTTGAAAGGACTTTGGATCAGGCCCAAACCAGCCATAGTAGGGCTCTGTGGAATAATTTTTGAAGTTAATTGTAGGGCATGTGTGCAAGAAAGGTGAGTGACAGAGTCCCACCCAAACTCCTGTTCTATAGCTCCTGCTGCTAGCAGCCTCACAATGAGTCCAAAGGGTATGCATCATTTTAAACTACTTCTCCAAGGGTGAGAATCATTAGACATGGAAAAGAGAGGACAGCGTGCTGATTTGACATAATCATCTCAGCAGCTGCCTGCTCGGCAAATGCTGTTGAATCTTGGGGATGTTGCTGGCATTTGCTAAAATGATGACTGCAAGGGAGACAAGGAGTGGAAGCACAAATTAAAACACTTGGGAATCATTTTGTCTCAGGTCTGTAATAGCCAGCATTCATTTTAGCTTGGGTGTGTTTTATTGAAACCCTCCCCCCACACCCCCAGTAATTACCCTGTTGTCAATCCACGGTGTGTGAAAGTGCTTCAATTTCAAACCCATGCTATACTAAATTGTTCAAGTCCATGCCAGTCACTCTCTGCTACATAAAGCCTGGAAAAAGCATTGCTTTCACATTTTTTTTTATCAGCAAAAACGAGGGCTGTTGTTTTCTTGGAATGTCCTGAGTGATCATATGTACCCCATAAACCTATTTTTGGTGTGTCACTTCATTTTCTAGAGTACCAGTGAATCTTCAAGAGTAGTCCCCTCAATGATATCTCAAAGCTCTAGTTAGATTTTAGAAAAAAAGAGGAGCAGTTCTTCCTTGCTGAGAATGGAAAGGACTTTGAAGTGCACTTGTCAAGATACCACATTAGTGTAACCCTCTCCACTTCCCAAATCATCTTGCCATAGGCTGTTTTGCAGTGAAGTTGCAGGAGGAGACTCCCCCACCAGCGTGACAAAATGCCTTCCATTTGCCCTCCAATCCAAATAATGTTTCTGCTTGCCGATTGCCCATTGGGGTTTAAAAGGGAGTTTGTAGAGCCAGGACAACTTCAATATGCCCTTCCTCAATGTTTATTCAGAAAGGCTCTATTGATAATACATGCATTTGTGCCAAGCTGATGCCTTCATTGCTCTCAGCTCCATAGCCAGGGGCACAACTCAAAGACACCGGTGCCAGCTGCAGTCTTTAGTTACCTTCAGACTAGACCACAAGTGAGGGATGTGAAGGACAGAACTATGAGGGGTGAGCTTGTCTCCATCACCATGGGCCAGATAAGGACAGCAGGAGCAATTGTATTAGCTCCTCTGCTTCCCCAGGGAATTGCTATCACCTTTCCCACCAAGGGTACAGTGTCCTGAAAATGCAAAGGAAAGCATTTCTGCCTTATTAGCCTCACTTTTATGCTGTCAGGAAGGGAGCCAGCTGTGCATTAGGTTTTTACTCAGTCTGCACAAGACATACCACCCATATATTTGACATAGAGCAGATAATTGCTGGATATTAGTTGCAGTGAGCTGAACTCACCTGGACCAGTCTTCTAGTCAAGAAAATCTCTGTATCCTGTTTCTGGTCTCCTGGGTCGTCTGCTTCTCCCTGCAGGTCTTCTTTAACTTGCTGCTTATCTTTCTCACCATGTTTATGTTGCTTTGAGTTATCCAGCCTAGGGAAGGGAACAGAGACAGCAGGTTACACACAGAGGCAATTTACAAGGTACAAGCAAAGCAAAGGAGAGATAAAAAACAACCAACCCCCCAGATCAGATAGGTGTGAGACGTTCAAATACATAATGTCTATCATAGCTCTCATTGTTTTCATATCTGTGAGATCATTAAGACATTTCTAAGTCCCTTGAGTCCACGACATGCAAGCCCAGGATATAATAAGCAGGGTTGAATTAATTGCACAATACATTGATGAACAAAATGAAGTAAGCGCTTTTTTGTACAAGGGGAAACAAATGCTTTGCATTAAACAGCAGTCACATCAATCCAAATTATGGCTCATGCTGCATAAATGGTAATGAGACTGTCTCAGACGGAGTGAGAATGCTGGAAGAAGCGAAGACGCCCACATACTGCTGCATCTAAACAGTGCTTATACTTAAAGTGGGACAGTGGAATATGTCTTTCTAACAAACAGTACTCCTTTGATAGGTACCTATCCTGGCAGAAGGGCATCCCTGGTGCACTTTGCATCCAAACACTGAGCCAGCAATGTGGCTATTCAAAGTCTCTCTTTATCTTTCCCCTCACCCCAGGTGTCACATCTTCTTTTTGTCATTTAGGGTAAAATCCAGTCCTTGACACTACTGGGGCCACTAGCACTCATCTCATTTGATGCCACTACTTCTGTGAATAGAGGCAGGGCTTCCCTGCAAGATACAGAAAAGGGAATGAAGTCACAGCTGATGTGGCAATAGATGAGTTATATTTCAGTCTTTCATCTCGTAAAGTGGCACATTCAGAGATTCCTGGGGGGGGACTTTTGCAGCCTTTTTTTTTTTTGTACTGCTGTTCTGAGCTATGCAGACAGTCAGTTATGTTCTGCTCCTTCCTCTGGTTAGCATTTTCTGGGCTGTTTCATTTTGGCATTTAATGCTTTGCCTTGGGAGATCTTCAAGCGTGCTGCATATTAGCAGTCAATAGCACTCAGGGTGCAATGAAGGACAGGCTAGATGGGGCTTACATTGTGGCTTGTTTGAGGAGCCTGAGTGTAGGTTCAGCACTGCAGGACTCGTGCATAACCTTGCACTGCACTGCTTGAACTGGAAATGAGATTGAAGGATGACGCATACATTTCCACATTCAGCTTCTGCAATGAACTTCTGACTCCTTGCTCATTCCTTAGAGGCCCCATCTTTTCTGTAAGAATAAATGATGACAAGAAAGCAACTGACCCAGTAAAACCTTGTAGTCTTACACTGCAGACTGGTAAAGCATACATTGGGCAAGGAAGGGAGGGTTTGAGAGGGTCATCCTGGCTTCTTGGTTGTGTCAGTTCATTTGCCATAATTGGGGAGAAGACTGCTATTATGAGCTAGACAGGAAACGGTAAGTTACAGCTGTACTGTGTGGGGTTGGGTTGACCACTTATCAACTTCCCTAGCTCTAAACTGGGACAAGCTTTCTTTCAGAACGAGAGATGAAGAACTCGTGATTTGTACCAAGCTTTTAGGCAGAGTTCAGTCACCTAGTTCTAGAGAAAAACCTAGAGCCAAAAACTAAGCATCTGCCAGCCATTCTAGCTACCTGGCCAGAGACTCCAGTGCAGCCCCAAAGGCTGACCTGAACTTGACTGGGTGTTGTGGTTTAGGCCAAATCAGCTACTGGGGACCTAAGGGACCCCAGATGGGACCGACAGATGTTCCCCTCTACCCCTCTTCAAAGAGAGGGGCAGGGGAGGAAAAAGAGACTTATGAGTTTAGAAGGAACTAAACTAGTTTAATGAAATATTAATAATAAAATAAAAAAGAAATAATGAAATATATACAAAACCGTATCAAGCTCCCAAGATGACAATCACGACACCAGCTGGCACTGGGGCAGTCCCAGACTGGACTCAGTGACAGATGGGAACTGGATTCCGGATCTGCATTCAGGATCGGGATCAAAGGCAGATGAACAGAGTCCTCCGCAGACGTCAGTCATTGAAGGAAGAGAACTGACCCTTTGATCCTCAGCTTTTATACTGAGCATGAGGCAGATGGGATGGAATACCCCGTTGGTCAGTTTTGGGTCACCTGTCCTGTCCGCTCCTCCCCGCAGGTGGGACCCCACTATGCTTTTCCACTTCCGACCCTCCAACAGGGCAAGTAACAAAGTTGGCTGGCCTTGGGTGTTACAGCAATAAGTATAAGCAAGAGCCTCTCTGCATACCATGCCTCGGCATCAGCTATGAACAATTGGTCTTATCACTCTGAGAGAGTGAACATTGTCTGCACAATATGCTGTTAATTTCAGTAGTTAGAGAGGCCCAGCTAAGAAGCGAAGTTACTGAACAAAATTGGTTCTGTTTTACCTCAAACCAAGACACTGGGTTATTGTGTGATACAGCTGAGCACAGCTAGCACCTTGCTTTTTTACCGGTGTTTATCAAGAGTGTCTTTGTCACTCCTCACCTTTTCGTCACAGTACCAACGTGTGCACAAAAGCTTTCTCTTCCTCTAGAAAGATGCTAAGTCCTATGCACGCATTAGCCTTCTGGCACTCCGACTGCAGTCCAAGCATGGTGTCGAACCTCCCCTCAGCTGCATTACGCGTCTGCACAGCAGAAGAGCCGTTTGGTTGCGTGTTTGGAGTCAACAAGCTCATCCAGGTGCACTTTTAACCGGGTGGTGCCTTTCCATTTTGGAAACAGGTGTTGTGTGATCCACACACCAGGTAACCAGAGACTCTTTCCTCGTCAGGAATACGGCTGTAGGACAAGAAATCACCACTTGCCACCCAGTCCACAGGGGCACACTCTAGAGGGCACGGTTCGGGGCAGGGCCTCCACCTCCCTCCTCACCCGACGACGGGCCTCCAG
>NW_009649449.1:154333-195672 GCF_000708025.1 Charadrius vociferus | reverse complement strand
CGTCCGCCCCTCTCGTGTGCTGGGCAGCTCTGCGGCCGGTCCGGGACCTGGCTGAGGGCCTGGTCAGGAGACGTGGAGGTCTCCCAGGGGGAAGGACTGGTGTTTCTAAACCTTTTTTCATCGCGTGGGCAAACCTGGCAAAAGGTCTTGGTCATTAAGACGAGCAGGCAATGACTCCACGGTTCTCTCTTACTTCAGGGCAGTTGCTAAAGTGGCCAAGGACCGGGCTGGGACAGCAGCTGGTTGTTAAGTTGTGTCCATGGAGGTTTCCAGCTCAGCTGATCAGAGCTAAGCCAGGATAAACACTACGCAAGATCCCGAGGAGGCAAAGTTTTTGCTTGTCAGGCAAAATAGCTTAGAAAGATGATCCCACTTACTTGGGGGTTATCACCTAGTAGGTAACTCAAATTGCTTCTCTCTTGGGTGGGGCTTCAGTTGGAGACAATTTGAAAATTTTGGTGAATATCTAGTAACCAGAGAAGTGAGAACTAAGGGACTTATCAAAGTTATGTTATACTTTTTACTTTGGGAAGAAGCACATCCTTGTGGAGAAGCTAGAGGATGCTAAAATCACTTTTTTGATTTTGATGTTGGTGTTTGATATTGAAGCCTTCTCTTTTTTTTTTTTTTTGGTCTTTTGTATTTTCAGTGCCCTGCCATTTCTAGGTGCATGTCCATTTTTCCAGCTTCACTACTTTTATATCTTGCTTGGTATGGCAAGTTTCAGGTGCTTTCTTTGGTGAAAACTGTGCCGAGAATGAAAACATCACTGATCCCATCAGTCTTTTTCTGTTACTCATTCATAAAGCTGTGAGCAGTGGCCCTGGAGCAGGCTGCCTTCAGGTTGGGTGGGAGGACAGTATTATCTCAGCTATCGTTAAGAATTCACCTTTGTACGTGAAGGCTTTCACGTGGCTGCACTACATAAAAGCTTGGTGTTTGTATAATGATGTTTCCCCCTCTTACTAGTTCACCAAGAAAAGCAACTTCCCTTGTTAGAGGCAAGTAAGCAAATGGAGTTTTCAAGGCTTGGCATGTGGATTATATTACATTCTGGAAGCTGGCTGATACTTTGCTCTGACAAGTTTGGACTATTGTGTGATTCCCAGGGCACTAGGAAGATTAAAAGATCTTGCCTTCTGCTTTTTTAACTTGGTGTGGTGTTTGGTTTTTGGTTTTTTTTCCATGCTAAAACAACAGTGAAAAACAAGGACATTTAATTAGCAAGTTTGCCAACATGAAATACATGTTCTACCATGGGAGGTGGAGATTGGGGAGCTGAAAAACACAGACTTCTTGAATGAGTGAGTCACCATGACAACACAACTAAAATGTTGCCTTTCTCTGGTTTCAGGCGTCATTCCCAAATCTCTTGCTAGGTAAGAGTGAGCTTGTCCTGGGCAAATTATTTTCAGCATTAAGAAATCCCTTGTCAAGTCTGCTAGTAGTGCTCTGGGGCTGAAGAGCTGGGGAATAGGGAGTTAATAATTGTACCTGCATCTTTGTACAGTTCCTGACTTAGGCCTTATTCCCTGAAACATATCTTAAAGGCAGGAAAGATTCTTATTCAGAAAGGGACTGGAAATCACACACACTACAGCTATTCATTGGCATGATCTGCTTACGGTTTCTGTGAGATTAAAAAAGATGAGCCTCATGACAGAAGCAGCTCCAAGAAAACTGCGTGACTGAGCTGTGTTTGTGCCAGAACATAGCAATGTCTTAGCCTTGAGGTCTCTGAGCTACTTGCAGAGCTATAAAATTAATGTAGCAGGCTTTGCCCTAGAGTAGGTGAGGAACGTTCTCATGAAACAGCATCTCCTGGTCTAATAGTAATGCTCAGCAAAGCATGTGGGAAGAAGCACAGCCATATTTTTGCAGTGAACACTTGACACCTGGGATTAGTGCAGTAACTATATGGAGCCTCAAAATACAAAGTTTGAGTTTGATCAAGCCTGGACAATGCCCTACAATCCATGTGCCTGGAAAGATACATTTTGTTATTGGGCATTTTTAAATGCTAAGTCACAGAATCATAGAATAATTTAGACTAAAAGAAGCCTCTGTATGTCATCTAGTCCAACTTCCTGCTCAAAGCAAAGATAACTTCAAAGTTAGATTGAATAGCTCGACTCAAAATTCAGCTGACTTTTAAAAATCTCTAAGGATAGAGCCATGACAACCCCATTGGATATCCTGTTGCACTGCCTACCCACTCTCATTATTATCACTCTGTTATAATAATGAGGAGCATCCTCATGGGTGGCTCACTCACAGGTGGCCACTGAGATCTACATTTTGGTTAGTATATCCTTAGGTGAATATGTCACTTGGAGTAGATGAGCTCACTCTCAAAACCAAAAAAAAGGTAAGTAAAATAAAAAGAGTTAGATACCACAAGAAAATAATTGTAATTTGGAACCATGTAATTTCTAACTTACTCAAAATTCAACCTTATGCTAGGCTTTGTGCTGAAACATGTTTAAAGGAGTGTGTTCCTGTTCCAAAGGGTTTCCTACCTAACGGGACCCAGGCAGACCCAGGCTCTTTTTATGCTTGGCAATTAGTTCCATCACTTGCTGGGATTTGCAGAGGAGCTAGGAATTCCCCTTAGTTCTCCCCAATTTCCAATGAGATGCTTTTTGTACATGGTCATTCTGCCCAGAAGGGATGGGGGCAAAGGTCCAACCTTTCTTATTTTCTGCTCTCAGCACTAGTTCGAGTCTTAGGAGTTACTTTCTTAAAAGATGAGATATATGCCTTTCTTAGGTACAGACTCAAGTCATTGAACAGATGGAAAAAATTTAAATTCTTCTGCTGTCTCATTAGGACACTGTCTGCAAATTATCTAATCTCACATTGTGACTGTAGCTTTAAAAAATGCTTTTCATTAACACTACATTTTCTATGTTAAAGCATACCAAAACCACTAGCTTATTCCATAGTGCCCTGAAGAACTGTCAGGTAAATTGGACTCATAATGAGGAAGAGAATGCCTTGTTTTTATTTCAGCAGTCCCTCATACGATCAGCCCTAGTTTATCTGACTTTGTGCTGATGACTAAGCTTGCTTCATAATTTAATAACTGCAATATTGATCTAGACAGCTTAAAAAAAAAAAAGCCACCCTGCCTAATTATGTTAACTGGTGAGCCTTGAGGGGTCTTGTGGGTATGTAACATGCAATTAAATACTATCTAATTAAGAATTTCCCTGATGTTGTGATAGTCTCTTGAGTAAAGGCTATTTGCATGTCTCCGTTCTTATCCAAGAACATCTTGTATTTTACTGATTAGCAGTTTTTGCCTGGTCTCCATGGTACAATTTGGGAGAAGGGAAAGTGTGTGTGGGGGGGTGGTCAAGCATTTTGTAGGCTTTCATGCACAATTAAAAAAAATCATTAATAAAAACCTGTTTAAGCAGTGTTTGAAATTATGACAAGACTAGGCTGCTCAGGGTGACTGCTCTGCAGATGTGCGAGGGTACTGCAGTGAAGCCAGAGCTCTGTCTTATCCTAATACATCTGTATTGTGGTATCTTGGCAGAGCAGTGTGACCCGCAGCAGATGCGGCGCTCCTGTTGATTTCCTGGCTGTGTTTCACTCATGTCACAGCTTCATTGGTTATTAACTCTCTTCTTGAACAACTAGTTTTGAATTAAGTTAGAGCATGGATAGATGTTTTAAGTCAGTGAACGTAGCAGGATGTCAGTAGATCTTAATTTATTTATTTATTTTTAGTGTCTTAATGTCCCTGTCTGCATACAGCTTTTCTGTGTCAACTGAGTAATTTTGCTACTAACTCATTTCCCTTTTTTGGGAAGTATGTGGGGGGAGTGTGCTTCAGAGGGCTTTTCGTGGTATAAAAAAAAAACACCACCGAGATCAGTATAAATACCAATTGGAGCCTTTCTCACAACTAGAGGAAAAGCAAGAGTGCCTGTTTCCCATGGATCCTCTGATATGTCCGGGCTTCATCCTTTCTTTTATGAGGCTGCTAATAGACCCTGTCTTCCATATTCTTGTTTTCACAAATGTTTGGAGAGTGAATATGAGTGGTCTCCCTTTGTTGAGATTGGCCAGTGGGTTTAAAAGCAACTGAGCGCAGGGATATAGAAAAAGACTGAAGCGGTGTATTCTTGTTCCTGTTTGCTCTCTTAATAAACACGTAGAGTATGTCTCCTTGGTTACAGAAATGTCAAGTGCTAGTGAAGAGAATCCTTGTGTCACTTGTTACAGTAAGATGCTTTCTTCTTGGATTTGTCCCCTTGAGCACAAGGATCAGGATCGTTAAGGACATTTGCAAAGCACAGAATCTGTGACAGCATTATCTTATTGCTACTTAGGGCACTGTCAGCATTTGGGCCCTGGTGGCTTCCCTGGGAATGAAGAGAGATGTGTACTATGGCAGGATTGGGTTCTTGGGTTCCTAGAAGATGCCTTCAGGTCTGTTAATATTGTAGTGAGGTTGAACCACAGCTTTTAACAGACTGGAAGGACGTAAAAGAAGGGTTTACTAAGGACTGGACTGAAATTGCTGGGAGCTGCAGGCATGACTTTCAATGGACTTCTTGGTGATGGGATGCCAGATTGGTCATGTATAAACCGTGCTAGCATAGTGTGAATCGGATTGCCTGGCTTTCTGTACAAACTCTTCTCGTGTTCCAAAATCAATAACCCATTTAGAAAAGACTAAGTGGGCCCTGAATCAACTGTTGACAGAGATGACAACAGTAATGAATGACTACAGTGTAGCACCACAGGAAATACTCAGCAAGAGAAGCAGAGAAAAATGGTTTTGTGTCTTCACTGTCCCAGTTGCTATGCCAGCTTTCTGCACTGGTTCCTGGGTCCAGGGCACTCTTTCATCCATCCCTTGGAAAAAAGATGGTGTCATTTCACGTCGATTCTCCCACAGTTCTCCCAACTTGCTGACCTGTCTTCCTTTTTTTTTTTTTTCTTCATAGGCCATCATTCTGGTACACTGGCTGCTCACGGTGTGGTGAGTGATTAGTAACTGGTCTGGCCTGGGTAAGAAGAGGGTATTCCTTCAAACGAGGAATGGGACACTCTCAGGGAATCAGGACTCCCTATTTGTGCCTGTCTGCATGCAAGAAGATCCTAAATCTAAGTGTGAGGTGTTTGTATGGGAACAGCGATGAATGCAAACTGTTGAAGGCTTATTGTGAATGTGGGCTGGGTTTATTTTTTGTCTTGTTTGGCAGGGGGTGCATGAATTACATGTTTCCAGCCTCCTATGCCTGGGGAAATTTCAGTGTCCTTGCAGTGGGGATCTGGGCCATTGTGCAGCGAGACTCCCTTGATGCCATCATGATGGTGAGTGTGAGGGTATTTGCCTCCACCAGGCTGCTTGGGGAGAGGGTGGAGGGCAGAAACAGCTTTGAGTGAGTGATGAATTTCAGCTGTTCCCAGTGCAGGAGTGAACAAGTCAAATCCCTTGTTTGGGTTGTTTTGTTTTTGGTTGTTTATTTTTATTTTTTTTATGAGAGGTTATAAATCTATAAGCACTGTAAACCATGGTGAGAAGCATTCACTGTCACTTATTTTGCTTCTCAGAGGTGAGGCATACTTGATTCTTCCTTTTTTTTATCTGCTGTTGTGACTTGTAATGCCAGAGGAGGACTGAAAGGGTTTAATGTGCTTGAGTTGGAGGGGCTGTATAAAACCCTTCTCTGAACATTAAAGAGATTGGCAAGCAAAAATAAACAATCCTGGAGCATATAATGAGAAGGTGTCTGACAGATGTGAAGAAAATGCACAAAATACAGGATCATTCAATTACGAATGTCTGTCTACCTGGGGCAGTGTCAGGGGTTAGCAGTGTGTGTTATGGGGGTGAAGGCATGGTTGTGTGAATGCACATATCTCACACGAAATAAACACTGTAACTGACTTACTCCTAGTGGTTAATCCCCTATTCAGTTCATGTCCCATTCTCCCTTTGTTTCCAGTTCCTGACTGGCCTGCTGCTCACAGTCCTCACGGACATCATTCACATCTCTGTCTTCTACCCTCCAAACAACTATCTCTCTGATGTGAAGCGTTTCAGTGCAGGCATGGCCATCTTCAGCCTCCTCCTCAAACCTGTGTCCTGCTATTTGGTGTATCAAATGTATCGGGAGCGCGGAGGAGAGTACACTTTTAACATAGGTAGGATGCTTCCTCTGCCTCCACGTCAGTGTGGGTTACCTCCTCTGGTGATACGGAGACCGCCTTGCACTTCAGCCTAAGCTCTGTGCAGCTGGATTCTGCCCCCCTTTCCAGGGAGGGGTGTTGCTCTCTCTCTTGCTAATGTCTGTTCTCCCATTTTGTGGTTCTGCTGTGTCTGAGGCCTTAAATTTACATTCTTCCTCTCTTCCCTTGCAGACCTGGAGTCCTTGTCCGACAGCCATTTTGCCCACAATGGTACTGAGAGCACTGCTGTCTCTCTCTTCCTCCTCCTGCATTTGTGTGTGCTCGTTGGATGCCTTTGGGTGTCCTTCTCTCTTTGCCAACCCTTTCTGTTGCTTCTGGGGGAAAGTAGAGGCAGCATCCCCTCTAGCTGGACTATGCACGAGAGGGAAAGAAGCTGAATTTCTAACTCCATGCTTTCTCTGGGCCTCACATGTCCTAGCTACCTAGATTGCTTTGGACCTCCATTTCCTCACCTGGAAAATGGGTCTGATGTTTACCTTGTGGGATTTTGCCTGGAGGCACTCATTTTTCTCCTGATTGTACTTGCTAATGATAATGTGGCAGCCCTTCCAGAGAGAAAGGGCTGGGGCTGCGTGTTCTGGGTCTCAGTCAGCTGCTTTGCCAAGCATGCCTGGTGCTAGTCCACCCGGGGCAGCTGCCAGGGATTGTTTGCTGTGTGGGAGTTCACCCTGGCAAAACCAGCAGCCTGGCACAGTTATCTTTTTGCTGACCTAAGAAGGCTGTGCAGGACAAAGGATGGTGTAACTGCATTACAGTGTTTGAAAACTGTCACTTGTGCTGCTTTGGTGGTAGCAAAGAAAATAACACTTCCTGTGAAAAGAGGTGGAGAGGCTGCAGAAGGAAACCATGGGTAGGGGCGATATGTGCTATTTGCATCTCTCTCCTACTGGAATGTACATGTCTTCTCCATCAGCTACTTGTGCAAGTGCGTTCATTCCTTTGCTGGGAATTTGGGAGCCCTCCTCCTTTTCAACCATGCTATGCCAAAACAGGCCTGATACTGTCCAGGAGTCTTTTCTCAGGTACAAGTTGGAGTTAAGACACTTTGTAGTTTCATATCCTCTCCTGAACTTTCTCACAAGATTTTCAGTACAAACTGTGTGCTGCTGTTTTATAGAATGTGGTTGACAGATTTCCTCTCTCATTTTCCTGCTATCTGGCATTTTCCTTTGAACCTAACAGTGTTGCATTTTTCCCGGTTTTCTCTGTCTCGTTTTCCTTCCACACAAAATCCCTTTTTGTTGCTTGGCAGCATCCTTGCTGCTTAGAACAAGCCTCTGATACAGTTTGGTACCCACCTTTGATTCAGATTGCTTTCTAGCCATAGCAGATACCTGGCCTATAGATAAAGAGCTGTCCATGCACATTTTTTGTCTGTCTCTCTTCTTTCCCCACTCATCTCCTGGACAGTAACATGATTTTTGTACCACAGGCAAATTGTTCATAGTGCAATTGGGAGCACTGCTGGATTCAAATTTAGTGCCATGGTGTGTCACACTTCATAGAGGTTGTTGGGAAGAGTGGATCATGGATGAATCATGCTCTTAAATCTATGCTGTGAGCTAGCCATGGTTTCTGCTGCTTTGGGTTTTGTCTGTTCATTTTTCCACTAGATCTCATAAACTTGATCTTGCTGAAGTATACCATTACAGGAGCCTGTTATGCTGCTATGTAGTATTGCAGGTCTTGCTTTACGCCCAGCCATGTGGCTACTAAGAGAGCAGTTCTCAGGTAATGAAGAGGCATATTCAAATGCATCTGAGTTATTTTGCCTTTGTTGGAAGGATGTTTTACCTCCTGCAAGGATCACAGAACACAGGTGCTGGAGTGTTGGTTGAGCAGCTAATGTGGTGTGTTCCTGAGGTGTTGGTTCCTTCTAGGGGATTCGGTCCTTGTGCTTTTGTTTTTTTCCCAAGCTTGTTCTCTTCCCTCTCCATTCAGGTGCCAACCGTGCAGGCCAGGATCGCAGCAGCTATGAGCCAATTGATCGGCAGGATGCCCCCCCACAGTGGCCTGACTCAAGCAAGACAGCCCAGCAGCCATACTGATGCCCTCTCTGCAACGAGAACCGACGCTTCCCCATCTAGCCTTCCACTCTTCCCATGTCCATTCTGATGGAGCAAGACCTGCTACTGAGCAAACAGGAGACGATCTGATTTTATATTTCTTTACCTCCCTGAAGGTTAGGCAGATGGGTTCCTGCAGTAAGGCCAGAAGATCTCAGAGATGTCATGTTAAGCACTGTGACTTTTTGTAATCCTGGTACTCTGCTTTCCTCCCTCCCCCTCTGTGTGAGTGGATGCATCTTCTGTGGTCTTAAAAATCTTGCCTTGTGCATCCTCTCTGTTATAAGGGAACCACTCAAAATATTCCTGGACAAGCTATCTTTAAAAGGCTTATGGACTGCCTCAGCAATACAGTTTAGCCTGCTTTTATGCAGATACATTTCCAGGAAACATCTGGGAGTTCCTAAGGGCTGTTTTTGATGGCGTTATTTAACTAAGATTTATGACCATAACTCCCTGTGCTAGCTGTGGTGATTTGCACAAAGCAGGGGTTGGTATAATATGCTCTTACTGGGCCAAGGAGCTGCTTCTGCTCCCAGTAGCTAGTCTTGGGTTTTATTCACTGATGCTTTTATGCAAGTTGAATGTCCTTCCGGATACTTAAAATGGCTGTTGAATGTAGGTTATACTCTGTGCCTTGAAATGTCCTTCTTCCTTCAGCTGCCTATCGTAATGGAACTTGAAATGTTACATTTTTCTAAGAAAATTATAAAAAGAACACAGTTTTTCTGTGTTAGAAAAAGTTACACTTGTCACCTATGTCTCATTTGAAAATGTAGGTATTCCTGAGGGTTTGGGACTGTAGCCAGGCAGTCTGAGAGAGTTGTTACGGGGGAGGGTCTACAGGGCTTCAGTGGCGTTTAGTCTAAGCTTTACTCAGACAAGTAGATCATACTGCTTGTAAATTTGTGGGTGGTGAAGGTGGGTTAGTAAAATGAGGATTGGGGAAAGGAAAAGATGGGCTTATTTACACTGCAGTGGTGAGCTCTGTGGGGTGTGACAAACTATAAATTCTAATCTTACACACAATAATCTGCCCTGCTGTGGTTTTCAGGGTAAAATCCTAAAAAAAAAGAAAGATGTTCAACAGGATTCTTTTTCAGAAGAAAAAGATTATGTCAACTTTGGCAGAATGGAAGTACTAGTGCCAGGAAGACCTCTGTTCTTCTAAAGCAGGTTCATTTTCAAAGGATACATCTGTTACTCTATGGTTGCGTTTCTCTTGACAAGATCTGCTACTGCATTGACGCTCCAGTGACTTAGAGCCCTGTTAAATTTGCTCTAACCTCTAAAACCGTTTGTATTATTAAAACCCAGCAATTTTCTCCCAAGTCGGATTGCTTTAAACATAGTAAGCTGCATCCTCCACTATGCTGCACAAGCGCTACAGTGACCTGCTGCTATACCTGGACCGTCAACATTTATACCTAGACAAAACACATGGTAAATACCATAAAAGTGCAGTAGTCTGGTTTACTCTCAGAGATGAGTGTTGTGCATTCATTTTGCAGGCTGCCATGCAATAGAACATAGGGATAGGAATCAGTCTACTCTTGTGATCATATGGGGAAGAAACAAGAATAGGTAGGCAGAAATTTCTGGGTGTTGTGGAGCTGCAGAGCAGGCCTTTATATTCAGTAGTGTGGGTTTTTTTCAGCTCTTCAGAACTGTACAGTGACAGCGTGGATCCCTGAATAACACATTGAAACGTTCAGGTTTTTTCTTCCCTGGACCTGTGAAGCACAGACTGAAAGCAGCTGTTTCAAATGCAGCGCTGAGGCCTTCCCAGCCATTCTCCACAAAATCTATTGATACCTATCTAGCTGACCTGCTGTGTGCTTTTCCGTGGAGAATTCAGCATATCAGGCTCAGGGGAACAGACCATGGCGGGACTTAGGCTAGGCTTACTGTGCCTCAAGGATACCTATTTTGGGCAGTAAATCAGAGAGGTGTTGATAAAACCAAGGCCCCCTCTCCTGGCTTTCCGAGGAGGAGGGCATTTGTTTCGGCAGAGCTTACAGTAAGCACAAAGGCGCTCTTGGATAAGTACCTGGTTTAGCGGGGCCTGTGGGGATTCACTCTGTGTGCTGGAGTACGGCCTTGCTGATCCGGGCAGCCGGGCTTCACCGCGGGGCTCCTCCTGGCTTGTCGGCGGGGTCTCCTCAGCCAGACAGGCAGCAGGTGTGATACTCTGCTCAGGTTTTTTTTGTGGTGGTGTTTGTTGGTTTGTTTGTTTTTTTTTTTAAATCCTCTGGTGCTGATGTGCTGGGGTGGTGGTGGTGGGGTTTTTTTGGTGATGATCTGGCAGCTCTCTAGGATTAGCCCGGTGCAGGTGCCTCTCTCAGCGGCACTGTCCCTCAGGCTGGCCTGCCTCAAGGCACCCTGCCCGCCCAGCCTTGCACCCCAGGCCGGGCTCTCCCGGGGCGGCCGTGGGGCCTGGCGCTGCTGACAGGATCCGGGACATGGCGGGTTCGGGGCTCCTCGTGGGCGAGGAGGAGGAGGACGGTCCCCCCTCTCCTGAGGCGCTGCCCCAGCCCCACCTCATCTGGGCCACCCTCAGGCCACTGCTTTAATTAGCCGTGGGTGAGAACGGCTTTCCAGTGGC
This sequence comes from Charadrius vociferus, assembly GCF_000708025.1. NCBI lineage: Eukaryota > Metazoa > Chordata > Aves > Charadriiformes > Charadriidae > Charadrius > Charadrius vociferus. Next base: position 184,788 of record NW_009649449.1, on the reverse strand, counting down.
CATCTGCAGCCCCGGTGACAGGCGGCGTTGCTAATCGCAGGGGGGGATAAGCTGCTTACAGCAACCCAGCTGGAGTGCGCTCGCAGCCGGGTTTTGGGCATTAAGGGGGGACAAAGCTGCGGGTTTGTCCATGCGAAGGAGGTGCAGGCACAAAGAGGCGTGTGGCCCGTCCCTGAGGTTCTGGCGAGGCCCAGTGGCATGTCTGCCGGCGGCGGCTATCGGAGTGAGTAAGTACCGATGAGGAGAGGTGTATCCGCGGAGGGCGCTGGCAGCCATCGGGGATGCTGAGCGGGGGCCTGGGGTGCACGCCCCGGCCATGCCAGCCCAGAGAGGGCCTCAAACGGCTCCCCTGAGCTGGGGCTGTGGGTGACGGCCCTCCCACTCCCACCACTGCATCCTGGGACACCGTCTGGTCCTTGGATGGATGGCAGCACGCAAAGGGAGGTGCTGGGTGGCTGTTCCTCAGCTGCTGGAGCAGTAACCCCTCTCTCTGGTTAAGGGAAGAGCACTTGTGTGTGCCTGTTGATCTCGAAGTCGCAACGAGAGGCTGATGCGATGGCAGTGATGGTTTGGTCTGTAAGGCTGAGCAGTGGGGGAAAAGTCTTGTTTCTAAGGCACATGAAGCGTGATCTGGGACCAATCACTGGTCCCAGCTTGAAATGTGAAATGGATCAGCCTTGGTCTGCAGGGGTGGGAAAATTAGCATTGTCTGTGTGATGCTTATGTGTTTATTATGGGTCTGTCATTGTTGTCGTAATGCTAAAACAGCATTCACTTATAAGAGCTTGATTTACTTCTCATGAACTTATCCGCTTACTTCTGTTGTAAGGAAATAAGGAAAAAGGAAGTATGTTGATCGGCTTAATTTTTGTTTGCTTAATTGTATTTATGTCAGGTTTTAATGCATTAGTGTGTTGCTGCAAAGTGTATACAGTAAGCATGCGTTAAATGTTTTAGTTGGAAACATCAAAGCCAATATGAAATCCATTGGTCATGGATTTTGCAGTTTACAAAATCTGTGGCTTGCCTTGAGTATCTCTTTCAGCCTTAGCAGAAGTTTCTAAAAAGCATGTCATAAAATCTAGTTGCCTTTTGAGTAAGATTAACTACTGCTTCAAAGTGGTTATGTTAAAGTCCTGAATGGCAATTTTCGGAAAGCAGACGAGCATGATTTTTAAAAGACACTCTCTTCCTAATCTCAATGAGACTGAAGTTAGGCATGAGTGAGGTGAAGAACACCACCTAAAATAATATGGCAGTGTGTTGAGAACCTGGTACCCAGCAGAAAGAACTGAAATGGAGAACTAAAAAGATTGCATGCGTTATAAAGAAAATAAATTATGTCTCGGTTCTTGAGCACAAAAGTAGTCCAGTGCCGGGTTCCAGGTGTTTGTGGAGCAAAACAGCACTGATAACCATCGTGGTTTCATGTCCTTTCACAATTCAAATCCTTTATAACACCCTTTTGTGATATGTTACTAGTTCGCTGGATGTTCATGGGATGCAAGGAATGCTTCTACGGAACACCAGTCCGCTGCATTTTGTGGTTATGCTTCACGCAGTGATAGGCACCCAAAAGAAGGCAGCCATGCTTTGTCTGCTCACTCTGTAGTTGCCAACTTCTACTTGTTTGGATAAAATAATGGGATCTTTCCATTCATGGTACACTTGGTGATGTATGAAAGGCAGTAACAGCAGTTCCCAAGGATAATTGCAACACTGCATGACTAACTCCTGTTGCTTTAGTAATTGAGTTTACTCCCCAGTTTGTGGTGATTACTGAAAGAGTTTGCATGTGAGAAGGACAAGCGGGCGGTTTGCAAACAGGTATGACTGAGGATCACATGCTTTCTTAGAAGAGCAACTTGGAAGAGATAAACATAGTTTGGAAACAGTGCAATTTGACAAGAGCCTTTCTGGTATTCGAGTATGTTTGAAAAAGACAATGGGCATTGATTTCACAGGCTGTGCTATCTCTTTCTTTTCAGATTGACTAGGGTTTTTTTAAGATTATATAGGAGTGTGTGTCTTCACAATACCATTTTCATTTTCTAAAAGGGAGATGAAAAAGAATGGTAGTTAGAATGACAGTGATTGACAACTTGCTTTTAAAATTTGAGGGAATGAAAGTGCAGTCCTTTCAAATTGCACTTACCTGTTAGCAGCAACTTAAAAATCCATGCTCAGCATGAGTGTTAGATGTATAACAATCTGACTTAGTGGCTAGATTGCAAATTAGATCTCTCATCTATGCTGTAACTCTTCCAGGTCAGGGGACGATGTAGATTCTCTGGATGTGTAAACATGGTTTCATCCTTTAGTGTGGACAAGAAGAAATTGGCCTGCATAGCCTTTAACCTTTGCAGGGCTGTAGCATGACGTGAACAAATTTTCACTTGTTAAGCAGTGAAATAGTACCTTAAGTTGAAGAACTCTCTGTCCTGTCAGCCCTGGAGAAAATACAAGTGTGGAGGAGGTCTGAGCTGGATTTCTAATCAGTGAAGAGGGGTAAGCCTCGTACTCCAGCTGGAACCATGTTGCTCTGATTTCTGTAAAAACACTTCCTTTTAGACCTGTTCTTGTTTGGTATCATGTAGACCTGGTTAGACACAAAGCATTCTGGAAAAGCAGCTACAGACTACCTTGTCTTGGCAGCAGCATAATTCAGCCTTGCTAGCAATGAGTTCTTTTTGAGGCTGCAGGTGCATGCATAATGCTGGAAGTCTTTGTTTTCTAGGTTTTCTGTTGAGAACTGACTCGGTCTCCTTCAATCATTGCTGCTCTGCCAGACATGATTGTCTGCTGAGAAACAGGAAGAGGGTAGTGTCCGTAATGCTTTCAGGACTGAGGCTGGTGGATTCAAGACGAGAAATTCATAAGGAAAGTACCCAAAGCCTTTGGCAAACTAGGCAAGATGTGATGAGAAATATGCATGCTCCTTTGTTTATATTTCTTCTTGTTTTTCTTCAGAGCAAAGAAATATTCAGAAGAACGTGAATGTTGATCTGTATTTGGGCACTGGAAGTCGAGTAGACATTTCTCATCAGTGGCTTGAGGCTGCAGCATTCAGTGTAACTCCCAGACAGACAGCAGAACAAGGCCGGCTGTGTACCGCACCTCTGTCAGCTGGGAAGAGAGATCCCAGTCTGAGAAAGACTAATCTCTCCTGCCCTTCTTAGCTATTCCAGGACACTGCCAGTCAGTTCTCCAGTTCCTGCTTCCTAATAATCTCTGCTCTTGGCTGCAGCAGCACAGCTCTAAGTGTGTGGCTCATAAGATTCCCCATCTTGCTTTGTCAGTGCTCCCTGCTGTGAATCTCCCTCAGAGACACTCACATCTTGAGTCCTATAGTTTAGAAGGGAGAAGGAGTAAGACTACTGACTTAGATCAACACCACCATCAGAAAGCAAAGGGAGCTGGTAGCTGCTCCATACGCACTGGTTGCCATTGCTGTTTAGAAAATAGGAACAAGAACAGTGACTATCCAGTTGAAAAACAACAGCATCAGCATCCTGCTGCTTCTTGTATGGATCCTGTGAACCCTTCACTGGTCAATGCACATTTGTTATCTCATACTGTAGATTCCCCTCTTAGACATGAATTAATAGTGTGTCCTTCAAGGAGCTCAAGTGAAAGTGTGAACGCTTGTTGTAGTTCAGCCCTGACCTTGGGGGATCTTGATCCATCTAGTTTGGAGTCCCTTCAGTCTCTTTTGCAGTCCTCACAGATTTCTGCTAGCTTGTACTATTCAATCCAGAGGCTTAAGCAAGAAACTGCTTTGATGGGGATACGGGGGTCCCTCCCTCTGGAGTCCAAGTCTTCTTTGGTCAGTGGCAGTTTGTGCTTTGCTCCTGATGATTCAGCTCCTACTGTCCTAAACACAGGGGAACAGCTAGCTAGAGTAAAGACCAGTGCTGCTCAGGCAAGATTGAAATGGGGTGTCCCATTTGCTAAAGACTGGAGCCTTGGTGTGGTGACAAGGGACTTTAGTCATGCAGAGCCTCTCTCTGTCTCTCACAGATACGGATACATTGACTCGAACGCACGGAGAACAAAAATTTCAGGTGACATCCAGCGAAAACCCCTCTCTTCTGGGGTGGGCTCTGGCAGGCTGGTGGATACAGAAGCAGATTCCTCCTACAATTGCTCCCCTTATTTCAGTTGCCAGTCCCAGGCAAAGCTAACTCAGGAAACTGGTAATCTTTATGTTCATACAAAAAGTCATTCCCCTGAAAAGGTTCTTAAAGGAGAAGAGACATCTGATGGGACATCCTCATGTGCTGTATCTCGGAAGAAAGGCCTTCCAGCCAGTCTGTATCCAGAGGGTTTCCAGGTGTCACTAGAGACAGATTTGGGGGGGGCTCAGATGAATGTTGGTGTAGCCATGTATGGGACTCCAAGGGGAGTGTGTGTGAGAGTCTCTTCTCCTCCTGGAGAGAAAGAGTTCAGGCCAGTCCAGCAAGGTAGGATTAAATCTGTAAAAGTCAACAACTCTGAACCTTGTCTTAAGTCCAGCAAAGAGTCAGAAGAGATATTGAACTCTAGATCGCAAGCAGCCAGAAGAGTGGCTGGGGGGGACAGCAGCCAGTCCAGCCCTTCCAGTATTCAGGTTGAAGGTGGCTTTGGTGAATATTCTGACATAGATTGTATGAATGTGAGCAGAAAAGTAAGGCAAAACAAACACTCCCACCAAAGCAGCTGGAGGAATTGGGAAGCTGATGCCAATCTTGACCAGTCTGAAGAACCTTCTGTGGAGAGGAGTGCCAAAGAACTACAGTGCTGTGAAGAAGGAAGCCAGACACAGGAAACTGTGTCCAGAGAGGTGAGGGTGTGCTCACTTCGTAGCATCCCTGTTCTTGTTTCCACTTCTTGCTAGAGGTGCAGAGTTGAGGTACAATAATGATGGAGATGTTTGTGCTATAGTTTTTTCTGGCACTGAATGACCAGATTGCCTCTCTTACGGTCCTGCTCCATCCCAACATAAGCATCTTTCTGTCTATGTACTTCTTCTTAAAGACCATCTTGTTAACTTGGTTGTTCTTGAGAATGTAAACACGTTTATGTTCTCTGGATTTACATGCAGAGGGAAAGCATTAAATTGGTTTTTACTCTGTGCATAGTTGCAGGGCCCTGAGATTTCAGTTTTGTTGTGCTTTTCCATGTCTGAAGTATGTAAGAGTATTTATAGAGCAATGGTGGGGGCAGTGTCAAAGGCATCTGACATAATACACTACCCTGAGGCAGCACTGTTCCGGTCTCCATCCAAAATGAGTTGCCATGCTGCGCACAGACAAATCCTTCAACAGAGTAGAGTAGTATGAATAATCATGTGAGTTACTGTCTTTTGTCTCTTTACAGGTCTTGGAGAACGGCTTCTGGTCATTGAAGGTGAATGAGCAAAGGTAAAAAGACTCTGTGTTTATGTGTGAGTGTGCTGGTAGTTAACAGGGGAAGAAAACTGCTGGAAAGTGGCTAAGGAGCCACATTCCTGGGAACATTTGTTTTAGGACTTAACCTACATTATTCTGCCATGGTTGGCTCACGGGCTGTGTCCACTTCTTTTCAAAGGCTTGCCATCTAGAATGGAGCATGCTCTAAAAAGTAATTTCTGTATCTTATAAATTCTAGTTTCTAAATTCAACTGTTGTTGTTGCTAGCAATGAAAAAGTGTTGGTACCATATATGCTGCTTTTCAGTGTAGCAAATTCCAGCATGCTCGCTGCATAGTTAGTGAAGATCAAGAACTGGGTTTATCCATGAGATGGGATTCAAATATGTGACCTGTGGATAAGATGTGTGTGAGATTGCCACCAAGTTAGTAACAGTGATGCCTTAATTTGGTGTGAGACTGCAGGTTTTTCACTCTTTAGAATGATTTGAAATATCTTTTTTCAGCTTGATGGCTGAACTCCGTTTTCCACCTCCTGGCTGTGTTTAACTTTCCTTTCTGTTAACTGGACCTCACTTTTTTTTTTTTTTTCTCTTTAAGTTTCCAGCACTTGTGTGACAGACAAATGCTAACTAGGTGTTTCCAAGCATGGAGGGGACACATCCTCTGGAAAAGGGCTGCAGCCAGGCACCTTTACAGACAGCAACTGCTTCGGAAGGGCATTGGTGCTTTGCAGTGGGCTGTGCACCAGAGGAGGATGCAGCTGGAGGTAGCCCAGCAGAGACATGCCTCGGCTCTGCTAGCTGTCAGCTTCCACAGGGTGAGGACGGGCTAGGGATAGTAGAAGTGGTGCCATGGGTTTTCTGTTGTGCAGTCAGAAAAGGCAGAAGTCCTATTTGGATAGGGAGGAGGAAGGGGTACCCTGTGTGAAATTCAGTGATGTGGACCCTGATACTGATACTCTGCCTGCAGTTTGTTCTAATCATGTGGTTTCTCCTCCAGTGGAAGGAAGCTGTGGCAAAACGGAGCAAGAAGCAAGCTCCACCGCCTGAGCCATATTCTTATACCCAAAGTTCATCAGTGGGATTTTTTGGAGTAGGAAGATTAGCAACTATGACAACCTCAGCTCAGCACCAGCTTACAGTAGGATACTCAAAGGAAGCTGAGCTGGCTTGTAGGTAAGCTGAGAGCATTCTCTTTCTGTTACCTTCGACAAGTGGAGGTTGACAAACACAGGGAGAAATTTTTCTCAAATGTTGGGAAACTTGTTTCCAGGTCCTTGGATATACTGCCTCAGATAAGCACTGCAAGAATTAGTAACTTAGTTTTAAGAACTTCTGTGATTTCCATCTGATTTGGGTGTCCGACAGAAATACTTCTGTATGATATCTTGAGTTCAGCTATCACCTGCATATGCGATATGGGCATAAATGAGATTGGAGTGAGGCAATACTACAGTCTGTAGCAGGACAGAAGAGATGTCAAAAGAAAAACCTTTTGTTGTGCCTTCTGATTCTGAAGGCAGGGGAACAAGTACAGACAAAAAGAGAGAGCTATCTAGGGAAAAGGAGGGCTCTCGATCCTGTTCTCTGTGTGTGTCTTTGGACAGATGGATGTCAAAGCATGCTTGTGACTCTTTCAGGGTGGAGGGAAGAATGTGGACGCAACTTCATCGTAAGCAGAGAGGAGATGAGTTCTGCTGGAGAGCTCAAGCAATCAGAGATATGAGACGGCTAGCTGGTAAGCACACGTTCCATAGCCTTGGAACAGCATGGAGGTAATTACTGTTTCACCATGTTTGTGTTTAGTTGTTGCCTTGACCTGACTCTTTCAGAACCTGATCCTGCAAATAGCTGAGCCGGTATCTGTGATGGTGGCCCACTAACTGTGTCATACCCCTTTTGCCTTATTCCTTGCATTAATTCAGTGGCAGCAGATGCTGTTGCTCCAGCCATGTGAACTGTCTCCCTTAAGTGCCCTTTCTCAGACAGCTGGAGTTCAGCCAGGGGATGTTTGCTGTGTGACACTAAGTTGTTCGAAGTTCTTCTAAGTCACTTTTCTTCCTGTCAATCTCTTCCTGCCCTGCAACACAGCAGCTTTCAGACTGTGGCGCCTGCAGAAGGAGCTGCTGAGCAAAGAGGAAGCCAGGCTTTTGGAAGCCCGGGCTCTGCTGGAAAAGAAGCAGCTACAAAACGTTTTCTGTGTGTGGCGTTCCCGATACTTGGAAATTAAACAGATTTTAACACTTACAACTCGGATCCAAAGAAACTTGGTCTCCCAGTAAGTTGATGAGGTCTATTTTTAATGTGAAAAGTCTGTTCACTGTGAAAGTTCAAGGAATGACAGAGCCAACCCAGACAGTGATGTGTTGTTCCATCTTAAAGCCATCTATTGTTTTGTTTTAGGAGTTAATAAAGATGAAAGTAGGGATAGAAACATGAAAAGCAACTACTGCGGCCAGAGATGTTATGACTTGCCTCCTGTGTACTCCAAAACTTTTTGGTCCTGACCTTTGATGTCCTGAAAGACCAAACCTGAGAGCACCCACAGTGCTGCTGTGCTCTAAGCATGACAGTGGCTTTTTAATGAAATAAACAAGTAGAAGCTCAGAAGACGACAACTTCTATCTGTCTTTGCTGAACTAAACCCAGTCTCAAGAGGAGACAGAAGCTTGTACACTCTTCATGTGTTTCTCCATGTGGTTTTATTTTCCTTTGATATTCTCAGATGCTTCAGTGCATGGAAGGAGACTGTTGAGCAGAAGGCACTTTACAGGTGCAACCTGGCGCGTCTCAGAGCAGTATCGCTGAGGAAGTACTTCCAGCAGTGGGTTCAGATGCTGCAGGACAGAGAAGGTGATAAGCAGGCAATGGTGAACTACTTCCTTCTACGATGGAGGCAGCATTGTGGTGAGCAGCTCGGGGTCTCTGCAGAATCTGAGATTTGGAGGTGCTTAGGCTCTTTCCTCTTCTTCTTGTGTGGTGAAAACCAGCTGAAAACAGTCCGATAACAGAGGCTGAAATGATACATGGTATTAACAAACCAGAGTGGTCAGAGAACTAGTAGTTCTAGGCGTGTCAGTGAAGCTGACAGGGAGATTTGTTGCTCTGCTTCATAAACCTAATGGAAAGTCTTAAACATTGCTGAAAAGAAGCATTCTGAGGGCTGGGCTGGGCTGAGTTTCTTAGGATTGCCTTCTGACAAACGTTGTCTCTTGTCACTCTCTGTAACTGCTTAAGGACCAGCTATAAGCTCAGTAGCTGACAAGACTGCGACAAAGAGGCATGAAGATCAGCCATTGTGGACTGTAGAGAGACGGTTTCCAGAGAAAACAGACTACTCTCTTGATGACTTCTGCCAAAAGGTGAAGCTCCAGAGAGTGTATCTGCTGTGGAAAGCAAGGCTGGGCGAGCATCACAGAGCTGAGTGAGTGAAGGAGAGCCAATTCCTGGAGCCCTGCCCTCATTAGTAGTGTCCATTTGACTTTCTGGTCCTTCTGGAAGAACGATCTATCATGTCTGTACTAGTATCCCCCTCTGGTATCCCCTTTCAGTCACTTTGCTGTCTCAATATCTTCTGTCTCAGTTCTTTCTCTCAGACTTTGGAGCAGTGTAGACTCAGAAAAGCTCTGAAATTATGGCACCAAAAGTGTCTCATCCTGAAGACAATTGAACAAAGTCCTAAACACTTGCACAAGACTGTCTGTGAAGAACCTCTTGCCATGCTGTTTTCTGAGGACCTCTCAACATCTTCTGGCTTTGACAGCAGTGCTCCAGCTACTATGGCCTCTCAAAGCTCATTGGAAAAGGTAAGGAGGTCTTGATACATCCAGACTTCCCATAAGTATTAAATTGCTGGGATTTTTCAGGGGAAAATTTCCGCTTCAGCATGACGCTGTCATCAGCAAACTGTGCTTAGTATTTAGGCCTGAAGAGCACTGACCCTATAGGGTCCTGGTGTTTAAAAGTAATCAGAAATCAAAAAGTTGCTTCTCTCTGTGCCCTTCCTGGTTCATCATTTAGTGATAAGGGGAGGTGCTGAGCTAGTGAGGTTCTCTTGTGCTCTTGCTCCTGTTTGTGGCTGCAAGGTGGACGGGATGAGGTACAAAGAGCCTCATCCCTGAGAAAGTGCATATACCCATTTCCCCTTTTCTCACTATAGAAATAACTGTATAACTATTCAGCATAGAAATAACTAGTATAGAAGCAGCTTTCCCATCACTTATACGTTTGCACTCCAGAGCTGTACTTGCTAGCTAGCTATACTAGCTAGTATAATGGATTTCCCTGAATTCTTGCCAAAAAGAGTAGTAAATGGCATGGTCAGAACTATTAGCTAAGCAATTCCATTGTGAGGACACTTACCTTACAGCATGTTCTTCCCTCCATACCTGCAGGAATACAGTTTTAGTGACAGCAGCCAGCAGAGCTTTTCCTCTGCTCTGACTGCTGAGGATGTCACACACATGCCATATTACGGTTCTTTCCTGCAACTACACCAATGCACAGAGCTGCCGGCTGAGCTCGGTGGGGAGCTGTACTTGCAGGCCTCCTTTCCTCCATGGAGTACTGGATCTGGGTGAGTTGGAGATTGGTTCCTTGGGATGCTGGTAGCAGTTGCCCCTTGTTTGGTCTGGCTGAATTCCTGCCTTCTGGCTAGTCCCTCCTGTCGTCTCACAGCATCCTTCCAGGTACTTTATCCACTTCTTTCTTTCCCTTTTCCCCTGACACTTTTGTCTTGTAGAAGAAATTGGTTTGTGGGGAGTCAGTTCCAGTCTTTGGCACTGCAGAGTCCAGACAATACTGTCCAGTCTCTCACTAGTTACTCTACATGGGAAGAGGTAAGGCTGGAAGGTGGTGTGATGCATGTAAATGTACAAGTGTTTTCTGCATAGCTCAATTTAGCGAAGAGCCTTTGGGTTTTAATACCAGCATATGGAGGGTCTCACTGCTGTTCTCTCTTTGTTATTCTTTCTTCTCTCTCAGACAGAAGGTTTGAAAGATTGAGGCATTTCTCAGGGTAACTCTTCCCTACCATTTGCCAGCTGAGTTGGAAATTGGCCGTGTGTCAAGGATTTAAAAGGGATGTTAGACCATCCGGTCTGGGTGTTCATGTGGTGTGTTGTGGGTTAGCAACAGGGAGTTAGGCAATCACAGAAGCCACAGCAGCAATGAGAAAGGGCTGAGCTGCATGCAGTGACTGTGTTACAGCAGCAGTTCAAGGCCCTTTTTTGCTTTTCTGGATTACAGGACTGCAGTTCTGACAAGGAGGTGAAGAGTTGCTGGCACCCAGCAGAGAAATGCTGCCTGCAGAGGTACTTCACTGTCTGGTCAGCTCGCACTCAGCAATTTGTAAAGGCCCAGCAGTACTGCAGGCTCATTCAGCTCTCTCGGTAGGTATTGTGCTTTCCAGAGGTTTCCTAAAGCTGTCTGTTTTGAGAGCTCTGTACTTGCTTTTTTAAAAAAACATTCTTCCTCTAGTTATCTTTTCCTGTCTTCAGTGGGAGTTTTGCAGGCCATTATTTTGGTTTTTTTCCTGCTTCAAAATCATTATATCTGAACACAATAATTTCTGGTTTGATGGAATGCCTCACAAATTAGAGCAAGCCCAGCAGTGCTGATAACAAGCCCTGGTAACTTCCTGTCCACTGAGCTGGCCTTGCTATCTGATTGTTCAGAAGTTGAAGAACACAACAGGTTTGGCACAGGCAGGACAGAACGCCTTACTCCCAACAACTTGCCTTGTCTGTCATTTTACCTGACATTTAATGGGGAAAGGATGTTAACAGATCAGATATTTCCTAAGCTCCCTCATGTGTATGTTCATTGTTAAAGTTTCAGTTACAAGGGTGTGAATCTGTGTGAGTTGTTCCTACGGTTGGTGCAATGACCTGTGTCTTTCTCAGAGCCTTTCACAGTTGGCACCACTGCGTCATGGAAAATAAGAACCGAAAAGCAGCAGCAGCCCTAAAACATCAAGTTCATTGCTGCCAGATGGCTTTCAGCCTGTGGAAGAAAAGACTGGCCCAGAAAGTGGAAGCTGACCAGAGATTCAGGTGTCACATTCACCAGATTACTGCTGATGCTCTATGGCGTTGGCATTCCTGCTGGCAAAGTGAGTTACCCCATCTTACAGCAGCACTTGTGTCTGTAGGAGAGGGATGCTGTGGGAATGGTTGGGATGGAGAAAGTCCCACTTCTGGTTGTAACTCCTTGCACTCCTCTGGAATGGCACATACTAGTCCAGGGCTCAGTAAGTGCCTGTGTCACTGCCTTCTTGTGGTTACAAGCAGGACACGTGCTCTGCTGTTTTGTAGTGCTTTATGCTAGGGGAGATGCTCCTTTGCTGGCTGATGGGAAAAAGGGTGGATCTCGCTTTGAACACTATCAAAAGAGTGTTCAAGCAGTGCATGTTAGCATCTGGGGACTAGATGATCTCCAGAGGTCCCTTCCAACCCTAAAAATTCTGTGAAATGGAGTTCAGATGCAGCATTCCGAGCTTGAACATATCTCCTCAGTCAGGCACTGCTTCAGTGGGAACAAGGTGTATCTTTTGGGGCTGCTTAGCAGTGCTGATCCTATGCCTCAAGGGATTCCATGTGCTTTAAGTGCTAAGTACTTACACTGCGGCAGGGAAGGATCACTCCCTATTTTTGGTGGAAAACTGCCTTGCAGATGAGAGTGGAAGTGCGCTGTGATCCCTTGCTTGGCGAAGGGCAGGGGCAAGAGAAAAAAAAAAAAAAAGAGGTCTGACTGCCTTGCAGACAAAAAACTACAAGGTGAATTGAAATGTCTCTTCAGCTGCTAAAGAGAGGGCAGGAAATATTAGAAAGTCTGGTCCCATTTGGTATTTGCAGCAGATGTATTCTTTTCTCTTGTCTGAACTCTGCAATGGAAAAAAAATCGTTGGGCTCAGCTCAGCAAGCTCTTGTGTTCTCTCCCAGGGAAGCGTGCTGTGAGAGAGCTGCAGCAGCAATGGGCTCAGCACAGCTGCCAGGAGAAGAAGAGATTGGTCCTGCAGACATGGTATTGCCAAACAAGGAAGCAGAAATATGCTGCTTTATTCTGGGAACGTCTTCTCCTGCACAGGTTTGTTTTCTGCCTTCAAAACATTTCTGAGGGAAGCTTTGAGCAAAGAGCAATTTATGTAGCACAGAATCCAGTGTATTCGGACCAGAGCTTGGGTTTGAAAGTGCAGCTAATTTGTGTGTAGATGGAGCTTCTGTAGGAGTGCTTCCCTGGGGGTGCTCCTACATTAAGGGATCTGTTACCCATAGCCTCACACTCCCCATCTCCTTCTTCTCACTCAAAACTTCTTTTCTTTCCAGAACTTCTGTTCAGTCTTAGTTACGCAGTGTGGTATTTGTAAACTGAGCAAGGGAGATGCAAACATATTTGTGTAGTTTTAAAAAAGTGAAAGCCTTGTGTTCATGGAATTATTCAGTTTTTGCCAAAATGAATACTGGGCCGAAGTCTTACAGAGATCTATGTTTAAAAAAAATGAATTTTTTAGATTCTGGACATGGTGTGTTGATTTTAAATTAAACTAATGTGAAAAATTGAGTTCAATATATTCCTGCAGAAAAGCAATATTCAGTAAAGTCTGTGAAGGAGAACCATGATATTCAATTCATCTCGGTGTTAGTTACAATATAGGTGAAGCTGTAGTATGTTTTGGAGTCTTATGTGCAGATCTTGAAAACACAAGAATTTTATCTGAAGAGCAAGGTGCCTCCTGCCAATCATTAACAGCTTCTTTTCTCTCTTAGCTGTTGTTCAGTAGCTTTCTTATTGAAGTCCCGTTTGTTTGTGGTTTATGTTGTGTGATGCTACTGTCTGCCTGAAACACAGCTAAGTGTCCAGCTGCGGTGAACCAGGAATTGTTCACGTGGTTCTCTGAGATAATTCAGGAGGATAAGAATGATTAAGATTATTTACACCAAGGATTCATTTAAGGCAGGTTTGGCCCTAGCAGATTTCCTTTTGGATTGCATGTTTGGGCTGACTGGAAACAAAGATCTGCAGAGGAAAGAGCAACTAAAAACCCAGTAAAACCTTAGTGGTTGTAATGCTTAGGCTCTGCACTCGCCCTACCCAATTGCCTTTTCTTCCGCAAATCAATCTGTGCGGTGGCACCCTAGTGAGAAGTGTGTTTGAGAGAAGTCCTTAATGTTGCTCCTTGCTGTAGAGTGTGTCTCCACCATTAATCTTCCTTCCGAGTTCTCCTTTGATGAGAGAGTGCTTCTAATTTCTCACCTGGATATGGTAGAGGCTGAGCCCTGTCTCTTCTGAGGGGGGCATTTTTCATGCTAGGATAACCTGCAATAGATTCTCTTGATCTTCAGAGAAGCCTGCCAAGCAGAGGATATTTACACCTCTGCCCTATGGTGCAGTGGGGTGATTTGCATAATGAAAGTCCAAGTGGAACAAGGAACCAAAAGGATAAGCCAGGAGTTAAAAGCAGATTGGCTTCTGGGGTTGCAGAGGAAGACTGACCTCCTGTGCATCAGCCTGCAAGATATAGAGATTATTCTGGGTGCAGATTTACAGTGCTGTTAATAGTAACTCCTGTAGACATTGATTTTTTTTTTGGAATAAAATTGTCTCCATAAGGATTCTAGATGTACATCCCACATACTCAGGCGCTTAGTTTGTGACAGCCAAGAAAAAAAAAAAAATCTTGACAACAAGCTGCTGTCTTAAACGCAGCATGGTTCTGCAGCAAGCAGACCTAAGGAGTCTGCTGGATTCCATGCTGAAAGAGATTTTAGCAGTTTTATTCTCATCCCATAAGGCCTTCCTCAAGCATCATCCTAAAGGTCAGCTGCTGGCACAGAGAGACTGAAGAATGACTAATTTAATTCCTTTCTTTTTTTGAGGGATCCACTATGTGTAGTGGCAGGGCAGCCTAGGAAAAGCATGTGCATTGTAGGCAAAGGAAAAACATACTATAATATTGCATTCAGTTTGCAGAGGCCTTTGGAGAGGAGGAAATGCTAAAATGGCCAGAAAGAAGCAGACATACTCCTGGGCTTTGAGGATTTGAGAAGTAACAGTGCTGAGAATCTGAAGTAAAATGAGGGCAAGTTTTTAGCAGAAAGAAACTGTAGTGAGGAGTCTGAAGTTATACCTCCCCTGGACAGGGCACTGGAAAAAATAAGTAACATGGAAAAAGATATATAAATGTTGCTTGAAGAAGAAACAATAGGAGCAGTCTTTTTTCTTGTTGAATGCTCTTTCGCTTGCTTTGATCGCTTAAGTGTGACACTGTGGGGTGGGGTTAGAAGGTGGAATTTGGTCTATAGACTGTTTGGTGATGGCATGGAAATGTGACTTCAGACATCTGCTGCTTTTTGGTGCTTGTATTGTTTTTCAGGTGCCTAGTCACCTGGGCCCAGGTCACTGCTTGTAGACTGAGGCAGCATGAAGCCCTCTCTAGTTTTAAAAGGCTCAGAGAGCACCGTCTCCTAGTTGTGAGCTTTACTGAGTGGAGGGTGAAATTCTTGAAAGCTGAACAGCGGGTGCTGGGAGAGAGAAACTGCAAGTGGCAGGAATCCTCACAGGGTAAAGCCTATCACCGCTGGCGATTGGCCTCAAGAGGACAGCAAGCCCTGCACCTAGGATCTGTAGCTACTGTAAAACAGGTAAGAAAAGATGAAGGTGCCTATGAAACAGTTATTCTTAATTGCCTGTACTCTTGTGAAGACCTCAGTGAGTCACTAGGCACTGAGACACAGTGACAAGGCTTGTATAAAAACCTGGTTTGACTTGTGCTGACTGCTTAGTCCCTGCCTTGAAATTCTTTACAGACTGTGCATGCAACTTCATCACCATAATCTGGCACTGATTGCAGCAACCATCTGGAGCACAGCAATAAGGAATGGGGTCATTTTGACCAGAGACACAAGAGCACTCCTTCCTCTCTGCTCAAAGATGAGATGGGATAATCACTGTCCCTGCAGAGCAGAGCGAGCTGTCAGAGTTGCAGCTTTTTTCAAAAGACTCACAGCTAGCAAACCACAAAGAGGTCGATTGATTTGGAAGGGCTGAATCAGTCCTGCTGGGATCTCATCTGTGCAGTTTGCAGCCTGGGGTCTAACACATCGAACTACCTGCAGGGATATCAGCATAAACGTATCTCTAAGGCTAGTTTGTGTGCGCGCATTGTGTTTAGTCTTGGCTGCAGCTGTGTTATTTCTGTTTGCAGGCGTGCAACTACTGGACAAAAGCAGCTGCCTTTTCCCAGTGCTCACGGCAGTGCAGTACCCTGATAGGTGCTAGGAAGAGCAGGAAGATGTCTCTGTCTTGGTCCATGAGTAAGAAGATGCCCTCTCCTCTCTTCCTTTCATGGGTCGGGCCATATGGGAAGTGTGAGTGAAGAGGGGTGGGGAGTAGTGTTTGCCAGCTGGATGACTGGGATTCCTCTATGGAGTAGGTGCTCACAGCAGTCGAACTCTGACTGTGGGTTGTTTCGATGTTCAGGAGTGAAAGGACTAAGGGCTCACGGCAGCTCTGATCTCTCCCTCTCTAGCTCCAAGGTTAGTTCCTGTGTGATTCCTCTTTTCTTTCTTAGAAAGCAGAAGAGGCAGAGAAAAGGGTTCAGCACCAGCTGCTCCTCTTGAGCTTTTTCCCAGTGCCATTCACCGGTGGCTGGTGATCTACAGAAACCAAAACAGGGCTGAAAGGCTGCTGCTCCCTCACCTGGTAGAGAGACCTGGTGTGGTAGGACCCTCTCCTGCACACACAAGGATCCAGGAGAACAAAGCAGAGGTGGACTTGGAGGAAAGGGATGAGAATTGGCTTGGGTAAGTAGAGTGGAGGGCTTTGGGTTTCATCTTGTTGCTGCCATCAGGGAAGGACTGTCTTGTAGGTCTTTGAGCTGATAAAGCTTATTTTCCCCTCTTGTCTATAGGAGGAAGTATCTGAGGAGGTGGCATCACACGGTGGTACTTTGCCGGTGCCAGCATGACAGGAGACGGCGCTGTCTGACGAGCGGATGGCATCAGTGGAAAGAAGCCAGCAGGGTGGTGATACTGGCTCAGGTGTTGGTGAGTGTCTGGTACTGCCACCAGAGTGGCAGCGATGGCTGTTACTGGATAAGCCTGCTCTGCTTGCAGCCTCACATACATCCTGGGAGATGAGACCTGCGGATTTAACAAGTGCCAGTGTGCACCAGAAATACTGGTTTGCTGCTGTAGCTACTTTTCCCATCTTTCTCCTTGAAATGCCAGCATGGCAGACTGGCACATCCACATATTTAGTTATGCTTTGCCCCATCTTACAGATGGGAGGCTGAGACAGGATGATTTGTACAGATTGCCTGTAGTCTGTGCAAAAAGTTCACAGCAAGTATTACAGTCTGTGTCCTCGTCTGTGTTCCTGATACATCCCTCTGGTGTCCTCAGCCTACCAAGGGCTGTCATTTGGCCTCCCTTTCTGCTCAGGCCCCAGCCATCTGTGGAACAGACTCACGTTCTGTCTGGCTTCCTGGGCATTAGCTGTGTGAGATGTGCTCTGACCTGCCCATAGGACAAGATGACGCATGTATAACAAGCACATCCGTAGTCACTGAGGAGCTGTGCCGGAGCACTGATGGGGCACTGTCCTTTTCCCAGGGACTTAATTAGCCACAATACTTGCAGGAGACAGTAGTTCAGCAAGAGGTTTGTTAGTAGTCAGCTTTGTTCATTACCAAAGTGCAGTCATTCAAGAGAGACCAGGGAAAACAACTGGAAGCAAGGTGGGACTAGAGGGAAGTGAGGTTGTTCGCCTGCCAGAGCCCCACTAATCTGTGCACTGCCTCTCTCCCTGGCAGGACCAACAGCGGGTGATAGAAAAGGCCTGGAGGGTGTGGAGACAACGACATTTGCAAAACTGTGTGGTGCAGAATTTTTTGGAGGAGGAAGCCAGGAGCCTACTCTCTCAGGTAAGCATTTATGACTGCTTTAATTCTGTGGACCTTAGTGGACCAAAAAGCACCCCAAAGGGTCAACTCGTGTTCCCTGTATCTCTCTCCCTGCACAAAGCACTTGCTTAGGGAGAAGTTGAATACATCAAGGCATGGGACTTGCTCATAACAAAGGGAAATAGCTTCCAGCTTTATATGGGTTCATCTTTGGGTGTTTTTCAAAGCTTTGTGTCAGCAGTCAATTTCCCTGATGTGTGCCCCCTGCCCCACTGTTATCAGAGATGTTAATCCACTAATCCTCTGCCTCTCAAGAGCCCACTCAGGGAAGAAACAGGCTCCACATTGGTGCAGGAGGACTGTGCTGACTTGCACCCGGGGCAGGCAAATTGCTATAAATTTGAGTGAGCAGGCAAAAGCTTAGAGCTTAAATAGCCAGTTCGCCCCTCTGCCTGCCTCCCAAAGATCCGTGCAGGATTGGGTCCTCCTTTAATGAGATGAGAGCAAGTACTGAAATTAGAGGGCAGAGGGGGCACTGGTCTTCCTTTTCTCACTTTGATTTGTACTCTGCGCTTCACTTGCTGGCTACAGGAACACAGGGGAGACGGGAAGGGCTCTGAGTGAATCTTGAGGCAGCTGGCATAGCCATTGCTAGAGGAAAAGCTTTGTTTAGGGTACTGTGAGGGTGGCTGCAACCCCTCAAGGGTAACCTGAGTATTTGATTTGTCCACTTTACTATTTAAGGCCTTTGGAAGGTGGCGCCAGCTAACAGCATTCCAGCTCAAAGACAAAGGACGCTGGTGAATGGTGGGGGCCTGCCTGCAGCTGCTGCTCACTTCAGGACACGTGGAGGATACAGCTGGCTGTCACAACAAAGAGCTGGTCCTGCGCAATCAAGAAAGCGAATGCTCTGCTCACATGATAAAAGCAGTGCTGCAGGCCAGAAGTAGGATAGCCAAGGGACAACCAGGAAGCCATGGTACCTAGTGAAAGGTCCTTTTTAAAGGACTGATAGCCTACCTACCTAGAGGCACAAATTGAGAACTTGCTCCCTTTTGTTGTGAGGTTGCATTCCCTTCTCCTCTGGACCCTGATTTCGCTGGAGTTCTGATTAAAGGTCAAAAAACCCCAACCTTATAGGCTCTCTCTTTACTCTATTTTTTCCTGGACAGGAGTTTAGTGTCATGCAGGGGAGTAAGCAAATACATCAGTCTTAAAGAGATGAGCAGGAGTCTGCCTGTGAAACACTACATCCTGTTGATTCCAAAGTCTGGACTGTCCTTGGTAGGTGCGAACACAGGTCTTTATTTTTAGATTTGGCTCTTCCCCTGGGGGGGATTCCCACATGGCTCCCACCTCCTCCCCCTGTCTAGGTCCATCAGCTCTTCATTAAGGCTTTCAGTGGGTGGCCAACCTCTTGACTGCTTCCTGCTGGTTCCTTTCTGTACTGAATGGGCTAGGGATGAAGAAACCTGCTGGGAACAGCTGAGCACCAAAAGCTTTGCTGAGGCAAGACAGGCGTGTCTGACCCCCAACCTTCCCATTACTTGCTTCTGTGATTGATGCCCTGTAATTACCCTGGATATATGAGCCCAGTCTCAGGCAGCTGTAATGAGAGGGCCTGAAGAATCTGGAAAAGGCTTTTCTTCCTTGCTTGTTTGAAAGAGATGCTCACAGCATGGCAGGCATCTCAAAATCCCACTGGGAACTGCCCCAAGGTCTTGTTTTCCTAGCCTGTGGTAGCTTTGCAGGATTGTTAAGTACACAAAGCAGCCGGTTTAGCTCCTCCAACCCCTTATTTCAATGCTGTTGAGCCTAAGGCTGTTAAGAGTCATTAGGTCAGGAAAGATAGGCTATCTTTCCTTACAGGCACTGGAAAAGGACCACCACAACTGCTGTGACCTTGCAGAACCAAGCCAAAGGCTATAGCTGGTTGCTCTTGGTAAATTGTAGGATTTAAGCTTTCTTTACTCTACTGTGGAGCTTTGTCCATACTTTACTTAGGGTGTGTTGAAAGTGAAGGCAGAACTGCCCCCTAAACAATTGGTTTTCTTAAAACTTCCCTATGTGCCAGACTGATTAGTTTGCAAACAACATGTCTTTGCTACTTACAGTAGTGTGACTTACAAATACAAATGTCTCTTGTACTATCTTATTGTACTTCATCTTGTGAAAAATAGCTTTCAGTCCAAATGAAATAGGCAGAGTTCTCTATGGAGCACATTTTTATTTACGTTCTTGCAAGAGCGGGTGACCCAGCAAGTAGGCATCACTTTGGCTCATGAGGCACACCTTTTTATTTCCCTATCCTGACCGAATTTCCCTCCCCTGTTTCCCCATCAGTTAGGTACTCCAGGGTTCACAGCCTATCTGAAGCGCCTAAAACTTTACTGGATGTCCTGCCTGTTTACTTCTACTCATACTCCACCCAGAGGACTTACCTCACTTATTTCTTTCCTTTTTCAGTAAAGTTTCCCAACCTTATCAGCCTTAGTTAAACGTTTGACTGCTCATCTTACCACTAATCCTGTATGATTATCCTTTTTCTGTGCGATAAGAGCCGTGTTATACAAGCCTTTGCTGCAGCCTCTTTGTCTAGTCATTTCCTTGCCACAGTCATCTGATGGAAAACAGCTTTTCTCTGTTGCAAAAACAACTGTCTCTTACAATCTAAGAAATAGTGTGATTCCTACTAAAATGAAAAAAAGGAGATATAATAAAGGAGAAAAGTTAGGGAGAGAATTTGAACCTTCTTCTGGAGTGAGTGCAAAAGAGCCTGATATGATCAGTTATGAAGAAATACATCTTACGAGTGCAATGTAAAAGCAACTTGAGCTTCTCTTCAGGGTTGGTAACTGCTGAAATAGTGTCCTTGCATAGGCACTACTGACAGGAGTGTTTCTGCCCCCAAAGTGGCATTTCTGGCATAAGAAAGTTACCAGAATTCCACTGAGTTTTATCACATTAATGCACAAGAGTTCTCCTGTTACTGTAATCAACGTAGCCATGATTAGCACCTCTTCATCCTGCAGAGCTGGCCTTCAAGCTCAGCCTAGAGCCTCAGCTCAGAGGTTCAGGTAGTTCTGGCTATTGTTCAGTGAGAAGGGGTCAGGGAGCCTTTCTGTTGGGGACAGAAAAGCATGTAGTGTGGGTAGATCAGAGAACTAGCCTGGTCGCTGGGTGTAGGAGTGTGTGGTCCACCATCAGCACAGGAGCTGCTTTTTCTCTCTTGGCAGTCAGTGGACGGAAGGAAGTAGTAGTAAGGGTTTAAAAGTGGAATTTTCACTGCTGAGTTGGGGAGTTCAACAGCTCAAAAGTATCATCTACAACCTGCCAGAGGCAGTTTTCAAGTGGGAAGTCATTGTCCACCAGGTTGACCAAGTAGTAGTTGTCATGGATGTACTGGATGATCATGCGAGAGGGTGACTCTTCTTCATAGAGCTTGGCCCATTGCTCAATCCACAGTGCAAAGGCCTCATCCTGTCATGGAAAAAAAAGTGTTGGCAGTGGTTGGCACATGTTACCGAGCTGCATTTTCATATTACTTTATTTAGGACAAACAGCTGCATGCCTGGGGATAGTTTCCTCTCAGTAAAAATTGTTAAGAGCTGAGCAAGGAGCCTCGTGCTTTCCAGTCAGTGGGAAGTGCCTTGAACACAAGTGTTCAGAGCTGAAAGGAGACACGTTTGCAGTAAAATGGCTCAATGCTGCCCCTGTGCGTGTAAGAGGGGAGGGAGACCTACTGCCCAGAGCTCTGGGGGCCAGTACAGTGACAGCGGTAGCTCCCAAGCCTCCAGTTACTGGGCACTTGGTGTCTGTGAAGAGCTCTTGCTGGACCAAAGCTCTCCTTACACTTAGGGAGCAGGAGCAGCAACATCTGGACCTCTGCAAGCTAATACCACAGCAGTACTCAATTGCAAAAAGTGTACGAGACTAAAAACAAACCTGACACTCTGAACTTACAGAGTATCACAGCAATGTATCCAGCAGGAGGGAGGACTCACCTTCCAGGAGAGGAAGCTTACAGGATCCACTACAGTGGGCTGGATGATCTCTCTGCCTGGAAAGATGCCCCAGGTGACAGCATTGGGTTGCAGATCTGGAGCATTGGTGATATTCTGGCCCTGCCAAAGGAAGGAAAACCTTGATGAAGCAACTGCTGGAGGAACGATTGAGCTAGTTGGAACAAGTGCATCTACCTTCTCCTTCTCAAGAGGTCAGACAGCAGCTGCACATCACAACTGCCTTGTTTCACTTTCCCTTCACCGACCCCACTTTGTTCATAGTGATACCTGAATCTGAATGTTTGCCTCTCTCTCAAGGTGGTGAAAGGAGAGTGTCCTGTAAACAACAGCCTACCTTGACATTGACAATGTGGTAGTTCACTCGCAACTCGTACTTCTTCAGCACTTTGAGCAGTGCTGTGACGATCTCACTGGAGGTGAAGAACTCTAGGTATGCCTGCAGGGGTGGAGAAGGGGAAAGAGAGCAAGAGCCTTAACTCATGGCAGGACTGGGATACATACAGGCAATGAAGAGAACAGCTGTACAGCCTGTGCTGCTTGGAAACCAGGCAGCTTAAGACTTGTATGTGTATTCCTGGAAAGGTATACTATAGAGGAGGCTTGATCAAAGGGTAGAGCAAATTAGCATGAGAGCTGGGGAAAAAAAAAAATAAGTGGGGAGAGCAGAGGTAACAGCCCAGGAAAGCTACAACCTTCCTGTTTTGCACCTGTGTATGCAGACAGGCTGGAATAAGCTCCACACAGCATAGCCACAACTGCTGTGCCTGGGAAGCACTCTGTGCCAGAGCAGAGTGCTTGCCCTCTGTTCTACGTAGTACCCTACGAACGGCAGTGTCCTGCCAAGGCAGCCCAGTCTGGAGGGAGCAGAGGTCAGGGGTCTCAGATGGGCTCTCCCAAGCACCTTACCATTCCCTGTCCTCATCTTTTGTTCACAATTCTCCCCGTGTGCTTATACAGCCTAATTCTGTACTTGCTCCATCTACTGCTACTCTGTGCTTGGCTGCTCCCAACAACTGCTTCCCCTCCCCCCATTTCCTGGCTATTGTGTGAGATGATGGATTTCCCCTCACCTCGGGGGAATTTTTTCCATTGAATACATAACTGCATTTGCCATCTGCTGGTCTCGGCTTTAGCGGTTTGGATCCCTTTTGAGCAAGGCTGCTTTGTTTCCTAGCATGAGCCACTTGCTTGGCATCTACCTTGATGGGAGATTCCTATCACAGCCATTAGTGGCAAGGCTCTAGGGCCTGGAAATGCAGTAGGAGGCAGGCATGGGAGATAAGACTGCTTGCAGGCCAGAGAAGGAACCTGGCAGCTGCCTGAACAGCACAGCAGTGATGCTGTGGCACGGGGGCAACCGGTGGAGGACTCTGCCTTAGAGAAGGACAGATAGGGGAATTTTAAAATGCCCAGTTATTGCCATGAGAAGTTGGGTGGTAGAGGTACTACCTCATTGATTCTCATTGTATGAAAAAAAAAAAGAAAAAAAGAAAGGCATTTCTTGCATCACTGAATGGGATCAGATGCAGTGGGTAGGCATGTGTTTCTTTCTAAAACTTCATAGCCCCGCTTTAGGAAGAAGTTACTAACAATTGCTTGCTGAGAGTAAAAACAAGAAACTCGGCAGAAGTTCAATAGATGTTTTGAGGTGGGGGAAAAGAGCTATGAAGTAAGCCACTGAGATGACATAGTCTGTCTCTTAAGACACCAAAGGAGCTTTGACTTATCTCAACAAGAAGGCATTAAGATAAGGAACAGGCAGAAGGATTATCTGGGTGAAAGCCTAGGACCTCCCTACCTAACAGAGACCAAACTGGGTCATAACTCTTTGCTGCCTAGTTCAGAGTTGCACAGTACCTTTTGGAAGACATAACCCCCACTGGGGCCCCAGCCTACAATGGGGTCTGTGGATGGTTTGCCATTGATATTTGGCTGGGAGTTGATGGTCAGGATTCCTCTTCTGTTAACCTTCTCCAGCTGCTCCTTCAGAAGGTTCGTTTCCGTAGCAAGAGGGTCGTCATTCCAAGGCATACACGTAACCTACCGTGAGGAAAAAATGGCTCACAATGGATGTAACAACCCTTTTGTTATCATCTGGATGGTGAAGGATCTCAGAAGTGCCCTAATGGTCTCAAACACACCTGCTTCAGGACAGAATTCCCAGGTTTGGCTCAAGAGGCAGGATATCCTCAACTATAAGAACAACTGCTGAAGTCTGTCGCTACTGGTCCCGTCATACTGTAGCAGCTTTCCTTTTATGTTGAGCCCTAACTCTTTTGGATTCCCTTCAGCCACTATCTCAACAAGCCCTTTTGGATAGGGAAGTACCAATTCTTGCTTAGAAGAACATTGTGGTACCAGGAGCAAGAGGAAATACACACTATTGTCTGTGCCACAGTGACCATCTCTTCCTGGGCCATCACTCACCTTGTGCCCATTCTTGTTGGGTTCTCCAGTGATGTAACATGTGAATACCTCAAAGACGCTTTCCTCACCAGTAAGCTCTTCTCCCCACATCTTCAGGAGCTCTTCCCGGGGAGACTTGCTCTTCAGGTAGAAGAGGTAATAGTCCTTCAGTTCCCCAAAGGCTGGAGAGGAGGAGTTACCCCTGTAAGGGGAGCAGGCACAGGATTAACAGGCTACTGAGGAAGATGAGCTGGTTTGGTGATGCACGAAGACAGCCACCCAGGAAGAGAAATATCCAATGAAATCCACCTAGAGACCAAAAGCCTCAACATCTTAGTGCCATTCTCCTCATATCATTAAAATCCAAGCAACTGAGGACCACTTTAAGAAACCACCTGTTTTGTCAAGCCCAAAGCATGCCCAGGACACCCACTAATCAGACCTCTACCTCAGTGCCATTACAGGCTGACAACTTACCATCGGCCATTGGGGAAATCGTCCCATTCTTGGGTTCGATAGATGTAACTCTTTGGCCTGGAGGCCCAGAAGATTGGCCGGACATCTTCAACTCGTCTCTTGGGGTGAGCGCTGACTGCCCAGGGCAGAGGCCGCCTGCATGGGAGGAGCAGATGTTAACACAGTTCCTTTGCTGACTTTCCACTAGAGGCTGGAAGACCTTCTGCTGGACAACTTTGCCTCTGGGGAGAGCAAGTAACAGGGTCTGAGAAGACTTCTATTTGTCATGAAGTAGGACAGAAAACTCTTCTTCCTTTGTGGAAAATCTTTTCCTACTCAGTTCCCTCAAAGGATGCTTGGTAGGTGTCTATTGAATAGTTAAATACAGGACTGACACCTGAAATTGGATGGAGGTAAGGGAAAAGGACTGTATGAAGCTATTTTTAACAAGACAAAACAGCTATCCATTTTCCTCTCCTTCCTCTTGTCTATGCTGAAGCCTGTGGATTCAGGGAGAAGTCCACATTCCCTCTATCAGCTGCTCAGAACCCTAGAAATCCACAGCGGGAGCTTACATAGCGCCTAGCCTGTTAAGAGGAGTTGTGGCAGACCTCCAAAAACATGTTTCTTCCAAGTGGCAGCTCTAGGAGTTTAGGTTTTTAAAGTTCCAGAACAGGCTACTTTAAAGCCACTTGACTAAAATGAATTCCTCCTTCAGCTGTCTCTTCTATTCCTCCTAGCTTTTGTCAGAGACCTGCCTGAAGGGTGAACTTCTACATGCAGAAAGGTGCTAAAAGGAAAAAAAAAAAGCAGCAGAGGACAGGTGCCAACCCCTCCATTGCTTGAACCTACACTAGATGGGATGGATGCATATGAAAGAGGAACTAACAGAAGCCAGCATATTCTGCTCACCTTGGGTCCTCCTTCCATATGCCCAGGCGCTTAAGGACTTCGGTAGTAGCCACTTCCCGATTAAGGGTGTAAAAATGGAGCCCATGCACCATCCCACTATCCAACAGCTCCCGGCACATGGACACTGCCAGCTCCACCCCATAGTTCCGGATAGCTGCGTCATTGTCCTTGATGGGTTCAATCACATCTTTGATTTCTTGAGGCACTTCCAGCTTGGAGAGCTTCACCAGCTGGCGCAGGGAGTGGTAGCCCTGGATGAGGATGCAGGGGATTTTCATTTTTCCAGCATCCCAGTAACACAGGTACTTGATCTCAATTTTGTAGCAGGAGATTTAGAATTGGGGCTCCTGGATTCTATGCCTAGGCCCCATCTCTAGGATGGTAACGCTGTCCTGGTCGCGTCCCTTTAGGTGATTTCTTCCCATTTCTTTATGAAGAAATGCCTGAGTTGCCTGAGCCCAGCATGCTGACAGTGATGACTAACACCTTAGGACTGGTAGGCCATTGTCCTTTATATCCCTTTTTGCCATATGGGCACAGAAGGCCTTTTAAGCTTATTACTACAAGCCTAAGAAGTTAATTTGGCAAACTACCTACAGATTTGTCACATGTTTAGCACTCTCACTTCCCAGAAATTTTGTGGAGGATATTTACAGACCTATCTCAGGCCCTGACCCACAAACACATCCTGGATCCTTATTCCCTCCCCGAACCAGAATTACTGGATTTCACCTGTATGGGGAAGATGCCAGGAATAATGGGGCAGGTGATGCCAATGGCTTGACAGTCCTTCATGAACTTGAGAAAGGTTTCTGACCGGAAGAAAAGCTGCGTAATGATGAAGTCTGCCCCAGCAAAGACTTTCTCCTTCAGGTGCCTCAGGTCTGCCTCATAGCTCTCTGCTTCAGGATGACCCTTGGGGTAGCCTTTGGGGGTTGAAAAATAATTAAAAAAAAAAAAAATGAAATCCTGGTGGTTAGGATAACACACTAGAAATTAGAAAGTAGCCAATCTGATTATGCTGTCATTTACAGCCCATGTCCAGAGGAGGACTGCTGAGCTGATTTCCCCATCTCAGACCCTACCCCACATTCTGCAATCAAAGACATTTACCTGCCACACAGATGTCAAAGTAATCATCAAATTCATTGCGAATGTGCTTAACCAGGTCAACAGCATAGTTGAAGCCATGTACTTCTTCCTCCCACTCCTCACCAGCAGGATCTGAAAAGAGAACAAATCCACAGCTCTCCAACTGTTTGCTGGACTCAGATCTGCTAGTGCTGTAAAAACCTCCTGCTATCAAAAGGAAGACAAGATGAAACCTCCAAGTTTGCAGTTTTGCCCATGGACTACTTTTGTCTACCCTTGAGCTCGAAGGACTGCTAACAAAGGGATCAGGTGAAATGCAGTCTCAACTTTTGATTCCTGGAGCAGGAGGAGCCTCTAAATCTCATCTCAATTTTTACCTTGGAATTGAATGCAACAGCAATACAATCTCAGCCCTATGCATCATAGGACAAAAGGACTCACCTCCACGCAGGGCCATGATGTTCTTCAACCCAAGCCGCTTGGCCTTCTGCAGATGCCCTGTGATGTCATCCTTGGTCTGATTGCAGCATGTCATGTGCAGGATGGTCTCCAGGCCACAGTAGTTGACTGCTGTGTTGGCAATAATCATGGAAGAGGTTTCCTTGTCAGATCCTGGGTCCCCTGCAGGGTGCCACGTCACATCAATGAAGAGTGGACCACCTGCTCCCATGCGGTCAAACCTGTGGATTTTAGAGCTGTGTTAGCCTACCAGGTCACCAACCCCCCTCTGTGCCTGGGATACCTTGCTGCTGGAATGCCAGCAACAGGCAGAGAGCGCCTGGATGACAGCAGCAGGAGAGACCAAGAAAATTGTTGAACTTGGGGTTTACCAAGTGGCCAATGTAAATAAGGAAAGTCATCCTTCAAGGCTGTGTGAGGAAGAACTCACAATCTCTTTAAAGGAGAGACAACTTAAGTGTTCTCTGCAGAATAAACTTCCTCCCATCATGCTTAATTACACTGATATGTCTTCTGATAGCCAGCAACACAAGTCCCATTCCTTTTGAGATGGGAGACTATGCTGCAGCCCCCTGTTACAGCTTTAACTGTAGAGGCCACAAATATGAAAAGGTGGACCAGATCTCTGTTGTGTTCCCAAGGGTGCCTAACAGAAGAAACAAAGGCTCCCCTAACTTGTCTCTCTTCTGCTCTGGGTTGGAACAGGCCCTTCTGTTTAAAGTAAACCTGGCAGTGGCATACAGCAGTTACAAAAAGTTATGAAACTCCCTCTTCTCCTCCAGGTGAGTACACAGTGGCTCCTGGGGCTCCCCTCTAGGTGCCAGCATAACCTTTAGTTCAGGACACCTATCTCGGAAGCTAAAACTATAGTCCTCAGTGATAGAGGCACAAACCATAGTGGCTGGATGATTCTGAAAACAAGTGGAAGTCTTTGTTCCAGAGACTTGGGCACACTGGCCATCAATTAGTATTCTCTGCTTTTAATAGGTGCTTTCTGCTCTGTTGTTCCCCAGCACTCTGCTTCAGCCCCAGAGCACAACAGTGGGGTTGCTCCATCTTCACAGAGCACGGGAGAGGGGAAACAGTCTGGCCCTCTCAGTAACCTCACCATGACACTTAACTCTTCAGGGCCTCCAAGGAGAACAAGTTACCTGGTGTCCATTACCCTCCGCAGCAGGAAAGCACAGCCCCATTACCTGCTTCGTCACCTGGAAGGGGAGACAGAGCATGGGGCAGAGCCTGCCTCATTAGCTATTTCCCAGCCCTCCACCAAAGACAGCCCACCTCTCCCCTCTCCCCTCTCCCCTCTCCCACCCTGCAGCCCTCACCTGGAGATGAGATTGACAGCAGCATTGGCTGTGCGTGGAGGGAAGAACTCCAAGGAGAACCACTTGTCTCCAGAGTCCTGCCGTCGGCGCATCTTTTCCCGCAGTCGCTCATGACGGTCAGCATCAAGGACAGGGGTGGAACAACGTGAGCTGTCCTTGGAGCTCTCACTCCCACTACTGCTGCCACCATCAGATTTAGAGCTGGAACTGGCACTGCAGGTATGCTGGGTCTCATTGACCATGGTGAGCTCTCTGGAGAAGGGGAACAGAAGGAGCACAGTGGGTAAAAGACGGGGGATAGATCTCAGCTAGAAGCAGCTATGGCTGGGGTGGGCAGCAGATGATGAAAAAGAGCCTGTGCCAAGACCCGACATTAATCATCATCAAGCAGTCCCTTGTGCAAGCCCTCACTCTAAGCTGTAGTGGGAGTTCTGATGAAAACACAATAAAAAGCATGTGTTTACACAGTGCTGAGAGAAATAACGCAACAAATGGCTTCATGCCACTTTGATGTAGCTCTTCTGTGGCTGCTGGGTCAAGTTTGGCTCTCAGAAGAGTCAGGTCAACATCACTTTTGCCCTGACTACAACTGAGCAAGCCATGATACCCACATGCATCAGGTGAGGGCCTCTTTGATCTTGTGGCCTTGGGCTGGACATGCCAGACTTTTATTTTTATTTTCTCCTACAGCAGCTGCTTCTTGGACTGTATCCATCTGCAGAGTTTCCACTCTGTTTGTTCCCAAAAGGCAGTGCTGCTTTATAGTTTAAGTAGGAGAACAAGTGCACAAGAATGCACAAGCTCTTCCTATGTCAGAAAAAAGTGAAGAATCCCCTCTGATCAGGCCACCCCCACAAATACTGTCCTTTTTTTTTTTTGTCTTTGCTGGCATCAGGCAGTTGCATTTCTAACTGTTAGCCTTCTTCCACAAGATACACCATCTCCAGAGACAACTATGCCAATACCACCACACACACTCAGCTCTTTCCTTTCCCAGAGATGCTGTTGATGTTCCTTTCCTCCCCAATTGTAGCTATTTGGAAACAAGGTCAGCAGAGGCCATCCTCTTCTCCCTGCCTTGTAACATGATCAGCTGTGCTTGTTTGACTGCACAGAAAGGAAGACAGCACTGCAAGTCAGTGGTACAAGCAGGTCTCGGATGCCCAACTCCACTTGGCTCCCAAAAGTGTTTCACCCTATGCCTTTAAAATTAGGTAGAGATTACAGATAATTAGAGACAAGCTGTGATAAAATTTGCATCTGTGTTATTTGCTTATGCCGCTGCCAAAACTTAACATGGTCCCTGGGAAGCGGCATGTTGTCTGAGCATTACATAATGCTGGAGCCCATTTTGGAGGGAAGGGGTGCATGAGTTCCTGCGCACTTTGTCCTTATCATAAGCTCTGTGGGTTTAGGTCATCCAAAAAGACTTTGAACTCATCTTCTACTGTTTACACTGAGTTGCCAATCAAGCAAAAGCCTTTGGGAGAAAGTCTACTTTTACCACCTGGGGACCTCTCCAGCTGGCAGGATATGTGAGAAAGGAGCGCAGGCTGCCTGCTGCCAAGGAGGAACTGAGAGCCTTAATTCTCTTGTGTACCAACATAGCGGGCCACGGTAAAAGTCAGCAGCACAGACCTATTGACAACTGAAGCAAAAACAACAGGGTGCATAGTAACAGCCCTGACCAAGCTTTCTCAAAGGACTTCGCTTGGCATCCACGTGGCACTAATCTGGGAGAATTATCCCAAAGCATATGTTGGTGATCGAGCTAGCAGCACAAAATCACATGCAGTCCACTCCCGATCTCTCCCTTCTAGCAAGCAGGCCACAGTGCTAGAGGGAAATCAAACGAACTCCGTTTTCCCACTGGGGATTTAACAGCCATCACAAGGGAAGGGTTCATGTCTTGGAAGAGACTTGCTGTTGAGGAAAGGTCCTGATCTTACTGGCAATCTAGAACCACAAAGACAGGAGAAAGGCCCCACTTAGATTTTGTCTACAAGCAGCATTTGGAGCAGTTTCCTTACCATCAGATGCATCACGGATCTGCGGTCAGAAGCTTGCAGTTATTGCAAAGAGAGAGAAAAAAAGATTTTCCAAACAACAAAACAAGTTGCAAAAGAACAATCTTAAACCCCTGCCCGCTCCGTTGGGTCGGTACTCCTGCGCCTCCGTCTCTACCATACCACAGAGCAACGATGCCGATCAGCGTGGACGTGCCAGCTGTGTTTATGTGATGCTGGTGGTGCCCGTTCGCTTTGCCGTGGGGCATTTTTACCGCTTCCAGGCCTGAGCTGACACCCACACGTGCAGTGCGGGGGTCTGCATCCTCCTGAGCTTAGTTTTACCACCCAAACTAACCCCGGCTGCACAGACCCACACCTCACGTGGGTCACTCACGCCTGCAAGGGACTAGTAGCCCATGGCCCCGCTGTCCTGGGCCACGGCAGGGGGCTGACAGCCCTGCGGGGCAGATGAGGG
>NW_009649449.1:125639-153460 GCF_000708025.1 Charadrius vociferus | reverse complement strand
CGTCCCCGCTCTTTGGCCTCATGTGGGCCCCGGTGCCTCAGCCGCTATTGGCAGTGCCTCGGCCCGCGCTGCCCCAGTATTCCAGACAACGTTTGCTGTGGTTGGGCCTGGTATCCCAGCCCCTGTAGCCGGTCCTCGGCCTGCGGTGCAGCTCCTCCTGGGGTGGCTCTGGCAGGGGCTCTGCTCAGCTGCCCGGCATAGGAGAACACTGTCTGTGGGAGTTTCTTGTTTGTGCTTTAATGTAACCTGTTGCTATGAAGGAAACTGGGATGTGTATTTAGTACTCTGCTTCAATATGGTGTAGGGAGCTCCTGTACAGAACTAATGTAGTGTATTCTTGTTAAACAGCAAGCTTTAAGATAAGACCCTGTACAGTTACCCCAAAGCAAGTGGTGGTCTGGTAATCCGTACTCTGACTTTATAAGCAGTAGTGGTGTAGGCCTGCCCTGATTTTGGGTTTGCTACCAATGTTTATGAGCACCTGTACGTGCATTCATTCCCCTGATGATTTTCCTTACCCACATTTGTTTGTTTTGCAGACAATCCTAGGAGAAACTCATGAAGAGGAGGATGAGATCCTTCCACGCAAAGACTATGAGGTGGGACATTAACTGTTATCAGTTATTGAAGTTAACATGGAAAGAATTGCAGACAGGTTTTGATCCACTTGAGTTTGTAACAGAGGAGATACTCAAAATGCATCACTAGTTAGATTGCATTGGCATCAGCAGAAATACCAAGAGTTGCTGTTCTTGCAAAGAACTGCTCCTCATCATACATTGGGTTAAAGCCCTGCAAGTAGGGCTTGAATATCCACTGCTCAAGTCAGACTCCTGTTGAGAAAATTCATTTTCTGAGTGTGCTGCACTGTTCCACTTTTTAAATGTGAGATTTGTAGGCTTTAGTGGTCTTGTTTCCTCATGTCTGTAGAAAGCATCTGTAGTTACTTGGTCACTGTTGCCTTACTGCCATCTCTGATGTCATGCTGGCTCACAGCAGATCTTCCCTTATATCAGATCCTGCTTCTTACAGGAGAAGTTTGCTTTTTGCGTGTCTGTACAGTGGTGCTGAGCTATTTAAAGCAGTTGTTGTCAGCATGGGTGTCATCAGCTTAGCCTGTTTCTGCTTGGCTTGAAAAAGTGAAGTTGATGTAGATAGAAGGTAGTGGTACTTTGTGAGTACGACTGGGCAACTCTATACTGCTTTTAACTCCCTAGTGTTCCTGTTGTAGTGAGAGGTTAAATGTAAAGAGCTAATGTAATCCCCTGCACTGTCAAATTGGAGGTGCTTAAAGAAGTAAAGTCTAACTCTCTATAATGTGACTTCTTTAAATTAAAGTTGTATTAGTCAGTTGTGTTCCTGTTTGGTTCCCTGTCTGGAATGGTGAAATTGGTCTGGTCTTTCACTTCCTGATTTTCAGGGTCTGGCTCTGCTGGAAATATTTAAATGAAGTTGTTTACAGGAGTTATTTGTCCTACCGTTGCTTGCAAAACCTACTGTGGGGGTAGTAATGACTTCTGTAATCTTTAACAAGGTCTTCTAACTATAGTTTTTTGCACAATCTCTTGCAGCTGGTTCTCTTAAATTGACTTTTTGGCATTCTTTCAGAGCTTGGATTATGATCGTTGTATCAATGACCCATACTTGGAAGTTTTGGAGAGCATGGACAACAAGGTAGGACCTTGTTCTTTCTTTTTCGTTAGCTTGAGAGCCAAAACTGTGGAAATTGCCCAGAGAAATTTGCTCAGAGAAGTTGTGGGTGCCCCATCCCTGGAGGTGTTCGAGGCCAGGTTGGATGGGGCTTTGAGCAACCCGATCTAGTGAAAGATGTCCCTGCCCATGGCAGAGGAGTTGGAACTAAATGACCTTTAAAGATCCCTTCCAACCCAAACCATTCTATGATTCTAAATAATCTCGACTGCAGGAAGTTTTGTGGGTTTTTTCTTTATGAAAGAAACTCTATGTACTCTCTTGGTTTCTCTATGAAAAGAATAAAAATACGTATGAAGATAATAGTTCTCGGCATCTGTTCTGATCCTTTGGTTTAAAGTGAGTGAGATATTCAGCACTTTCAGTTCCTTGTTTTCAGTTTGTTGTTGTCACCGTCTTCTGTGGATTTACCACTCTAGCTGTAACTGAGCTGTGGAGCCCAAAACCTCCTTTTTCTGATCCCCATTTCTATGTTGCTTTGACTTGGCTTTTTTTTTTTTTTTGTATCCTCTTCCTGAACAGAAAGCCCAGAGATACGAAGCAGTGAAGTGGGTGATGGTTTTTGCTATTGGAGTCTGCACAGGACTGGTAAGGGTCATGCTGTTTGGGGAATTAGGAAAACTCAGGAGACCAAGCAGGAATAATTTAAAAGTCAGTGGCCAAGGAGGAAATGTTCTCCTTCGTGAAGTGGAGAGCTTACTAGCTGAAGTTGTTTTTTGGGAAGCACGGCTGTTGCTAGATTATTTCCCAGGAAGCCTTTTTTTTTTTTTTGTTTCAGATCTTGCTGTGCTTTCTTTGCAAAGTATTCTGGCAAATCCTTTAATTTTGCATACAGGAGTACTGGTCCAAAGTGAGCACTTAATAAAAAAGGATGCCAATTTACAGTTGAACTGTATTTTATGTTTGGCATTACTAGCTTCACTGCATGTGCTTTCTAGAGTGTTTGAAATTAGCTTTGCTGACTGCGTGCCTCAGTTAAACACCAGCTTTCTTCTTTGCACTGAAGTATGTTGTGGGTGTTAAAAATGCTACCAGATTAGTACTCTGAAATGCGTCTCTTCAGGAATAATTCTAGGATGAATCTGTCCCAGTGAGAACGAGGGAGGCAGCAAATCTGAGCTTCTGAAGTTACTTTACTCTGAACAATGCTTCTTTTGCCTTCTTCATCAGAAGAAGTCTTCCCATATGTGCATACTTCTGGTAGGACATACTAGAGGGTAGTCTTTGTTACTTGTATGTGGTAATTTCTGATGGCACATCTGTCTTCTTTTTCACAGGTGGGTCTCTTTGTGGATTTCTTTGTACGACTCTTTACCCAGCTCAAGTTCCAGGTGGTACAAAGCTGTATCTTTTACCTAGTGTATGGGTTTCTGTTTGATTCATGTGACCTTTTTCTTTCTGTTGCCATGTATTGCTCAGAACAGCTGATTCTCAGACTGCTGCCATGTTGTTGATGATTAATGAAGTTTTCAACTTGCCTGTGTAATTCAGCCCTTGAAATAAAAAAATGGTTCGAGTATCATGTACGTATGTGAAGGCTAATCACTGAAAGAATAAATGTTTCCCCTTCCTTGTAGCTCAATCTTGAGCTCTGAAAAGGAAGCCTGACTTCCTGATGGGTTGTGTCAGCTGCCCTGGCTGGATTAGGAAGTGCAGGCTTGGCTCCTGATGCCAGTAGGGGACCCCCACACAGTACTGAATGATTGTGTGTTGGTGGGGGTAATGTTGTTGTTGTTTTCCTTGACTGTCCCTGCAGCAGTGGAAGAATGCACTGAGAA
Organism: Charadrius vociferus; assembly: GCF_000708025.1. Classification (NCBI taxonomy): domain Eukaryota; kingdom Metazoa; phylum Chordata; class Aves; order Charadriiformes; family Charadriidae; genus Charadrius; species Charadrius vociferus. The sequence goes on along the minus strand of NW_009649449.1, from coordinate 149,972 downwards.
AGGCTGTCTTGCCGTGTCCTTGCTGGAGCTGCTAGGGTTCAACCTGACCTTTGTTTTTCTTGCCAGTCTTCTGGTCCTGATCCAAGTAAGACTTAGGTCCACTGCTTCTCCTCACACAGCCTCCCTTTGCTCTCACACAGGTCCTGGGTAAGAAGCTTCCTTCTTGCTGGAGGCACTTTCTGCCCCAAGACATTAAACTAGCTTCACAGTGCTAATTGATTTAGCTAAGCAGGATCTCTTGGTTGCTTGCTGTGCTCTCTGATGAGATATTGTTGGTCAGCTATGAAATTGATGCAGCACAGCATCAGTGTTTCTTTTCTGCAGCCTGTAGCAGCTGGATCAGGAATTCCTGAAATTAAGTGCTACCTCAATGGGGTAAAGGTTCCAGGTGTTGTGCGTCTCCGGACGGTGGTGTGCAAAGCCATGGGAGTGCTCTTCAGTGTGGCAGGAGGTAAGAAGAGCTGTGGTGTCTCAATCTTGTTGGGGTAAGGAATCACTGAAGGGGGCGGGAAATGCTGTCCCTGCTGTACATAGGGCACAAAAAGCTTCTCCTGCCTTTCCAGTAAAATGATTTTGATGGGCTGGAGCAGTGATGAGCCCTGAATGTATATATAGAGTAGAAATAAACAGAAGGATCAGGACTATTGGGGAAACAAGTACCTTTCTGGGTAGGCTGGTTAGAAGTGTCTCTTTGTGGCTCAGTCCAAGAGGGAGACGTGAGAATTCTCCAGAACACATTGTCTAGAGCAGCCTGAAGGAGGCTATGTTCTAGGCAGCAGGGCAGAGTAACCCAGAGAGTTCAGAGTCCTTTTAACAGCTGTCTTTGAATGGTTCCGCCCACTTGGATTGCAGTCTGTGCAAGTCTTCACAAATATTTCGGGTGTTGAGTGGGCAGGGGTCAGCACCTTCCTTCACCTTGAGGGAAGAGCTGCAGGCTTCACACAGGGGACTGTGCCATGGCATGGGAGTGGTGAGCTGATCTCTCCTGGCATTGACATCAAGGGAGAGAGCTGGGGGAGTGTGTGTCTCATCAGTCCTGTTTTTTCAGGCCTTTTTGTCGGGAAGGAGGGTCCAATGATTCACAGTGGTGCTGTCGTGGGTGCAGGTTTGCCACAGGTTAGTGCTGGCCTGGGTCACTGGCCCGGTCACATTGCTGCTTTGTTAAGAGTACTGTGAGGAGTAAGTTACTGTCTCCTACGTTTCTAAATCTATTTTGTTTGTAGTTCCAGAGCATCTCTTTGAGGAAGATCCAATTTAACTTTCCCTATTTCCGCAGTGACAGGTACTGTACCCAGGATGTGGAGGAGGGGAGAGGAGGATGAGTGAGCCGACTTCCTTGGGAGAAGGGTGTTGGGCTGGGATGAGTCAGTTGGTCAGTTTTTCGTTTTCTCTCTAGTATTGTACAGTTTCATTCTGCAGCAAGACAACACCAGGACTTGTCTCTTCCATGCTGCTCTACTCTGGTCTCCATGTTCACTGATGTTCTCTTGTACTACTCAGCAAATCTCTACCCATTTAAAACCTTTAATCTGAATGGGTAAATGGCTTCATTGTTGGGAACAAGCTCAGTTATTCACCACTTATGACAAGGATATACTACAGAGAAGGCTGGTTCATCTGAATGTGAACAAAATCTTGCCCTTCCCTCTCTGTAATTCTTTCAAGTGATGCTGGAGCCCCACAGTGTGGGGTGGTTCCTCATACACTGGCCAGCACTTCTCCCAGCTGTCACTCCTCTATCCCTGGGATATATCCATAGATGGGAATGGTCTCTTCCTTTGCAGAACCTAAGCACCTCCAGAGCTCTACTTTGCTGAACTGAGATTGTTTTCCTCTTCATTTCAGGGATAAAAGGGATTTTGTATCTGCTGGAGCTGCTGCAGGGGTTGCGGCTGCCTTTGGAGCCCCAATTGGGGGCACTCTTTTCAGCTTGGAAGAAGGTTCCTCCTTCTGGAACCAGGGACTTACATGGAAAGTGGTGAGTAATGACTCTGGCTCTTTCTGTGTGTCTCTTCCATGAGCAGGACGTTTGGGAGGGCTTGTCTGTGAGGGCGTTCAGATTATCCTGTCTCCTCCTGAGCTTTCCTGCCAGGAGGGAGATTGTCTGCTCTGAGTGCTCCAGAATTACTACAAATCAAGAGCAGAGATGAGTCTGGTACTATCCGGAACTATGGGCCAACTCAGGCAGCAGAATTAGTGTACCTGGGAGAAAGGGCTTTTGTGCCTGGGCTCTTTGCAGCCCAATCCTTTGGGAGCAGACAGAGTAGGGAGGAGCTAGATTTCTTTCTGCCTTAGGGAGCTGTATTGCAGCAATGCCATGTGCCTTCAGGTTGCTGATTTCTCTGCCTATAGTGCCTACTTTCATGAAGTAGACAGTATTTTAAAAATTTATTGGATTTCTTTTTTTTTTCATTTTTTATGCCAAATGCATAAAAAATGGGATGGGATTGAGTTAGTCTGCTCTTTCTCAGTGGGGATAAAAGGAGCCAGGGGATTTGCCAAGATAGCAACTATCTCGGAGCCAGTTAAGACCTCAATTTCATCTCTAAACAAGCTGCGTTAGTGTCTTGTAATTGACTTACAACTGCAAATTAGCATATCTAACAGAAAAAAAAAAAAGAGCTTTTGCTGCAAGAATTACTAGGTGAAAGTCCTAACTTCTTGTGTCGGAAACCAAATCAGATGAGTATAGTAGTCCATTCGAGTCCTGCTCTCTTTTGCAGCAGGGAATGGGTGTTAAACCTCAGTAGAACTGTTTTCCTAAAGCTTGAGAAGGCTCTGAGATTCCCTTCCCCAGACATAAGTCTCAAGGAAGACCTGGCTCTGCCAATCTGAATTTGAGGAGTGTTTAATTCTTCCTTCTTTTTACTTCCTCAGCTTTTCTGTTCCATGGCTGCCACCTTCACCCTGAATTTTTTCCGCTCTGGGATTCAGTTTGGAAGTTGGGGGTCTTTCCAGCTCCCTGGGCTGCTGAACTTTGGGGAGTTCAAGGTAAGTTTTAGTGCTGTTATTTCCCCAGCTGCCCCAGTCTCTTGTCAGTTCAGTGTTTCCTTCTGTTTTTTCAATACATGCTTGTATTTCAGTGAAGGGGCGTCGATATTTAGCTGCAATACATTGATAGCTTAAGACAGAATTCTTCCCCTTTGGTCATAGCTGCTGAAGGTCTGCTGTGGGGACAGAAGCGTTGGTAGGAATTTGCAGCAACTATCCTGATGCTTTTTTTTCTTTTAATGCTTTTCTGCACATAGTGCTCTGAGTCTGATAAGAAATGCCACCTCTGGACAGCTGTGGACTTGGGCTTCTTCATTCTGATGGGGATTGTAGGAGGCCTTCTTGGAGCCACCTTCAACTGCCTGAACAAGAGACTTGCAAAGTACCGCATGCGGAACGTGCATCCCAAGCCAAAGCTTGTCAGGTATTTGTTCTCTTTTGAGTTTTTGCAGGGATCTCTTGTCTGTGTTTAGTGTCCCAAAGCAAAAGCATCAATCTGGAAGACCCAGTGAGAGGTATTGGAGGAAATCCCAGGCCTGTTATTTTTGAAATCACAAAAAAAAGCTTCCATAGAACTTAGAAGTGAACACCAGAAATCAGATGTTACAGTCCCTCTGCATTTTTGTAATTACACTGGTGGTACAGGGAGCGCTGCAGCCCCCCTTACAGGGGCTGTGAAGGGAGCTCTTTATAATAAAGGCTATAGCTGAACAAACCAGAGCTTTGTCTCTGTGCAGTATTTTTTTTATGTCTTGTCAAAACAGATGTGGAAGGAATAGCTGATCCCACTCTTTTTCTTTTTCTTTTTTTTTTTTTAAATTGTCTTAGTTAATGAAATACATAAGTGAGCTAATAGCTGTGCTATTTATAGAGGGGAATTGCCATGTAATTCTGGAAAATAGCTGTTTGTTTGCTCAAGACAATTCCTAAATAAGAAGTCCTGGTTTAAAAAAAAAAAAAAGTGTATTTCAGCAGTTACAAAAGAGATATGAGAGACTCTGCATCAACCTGTCCCATCCTGTCCAGACTTTTACCCTATAAGGATCTACAGAACATTCTTTCCATGTGAACAGCCTCATCACTGAACCCTTCCCCATAGCTTTTTATCGTGACTGTTTTGTGTTCTGTGGGCAGAAATAGCTCCTCTTTGGGGCAGGCAATTAAAAAGGGGAGTTAACGCAATCCCTGGCAACCAAGTCATAATTCAACTTGACTTGCAGGGTCCCCTGCTTCTGATGTTAAGCTGTGGTGACTGCTTGTTCAAACCTTATCAAACTTGTGTGCAGAGCTGAGACTGGGTTACAGGGCTGAGTGTGGCTTCAGTGTATGGTTTCTGTTGTGTACTTGCAGAGTCTTGGAGAGCCTGCTGGTGTCGTTGACTACCACGGTCGTGGTCTTTGTAGCCTCCATGGTTCTGGGGGAATGCCGGCAGATGTCTTCCACCAGTCATAGTGGCAATGACACTCTGAGCCTGCAGGTGAGAAATCTTACATGAAGATTTTTCGTTCCCATCATATTATTTGCCCTCCAGAGAAGCACAGGCACATAATGAGCTTTTGACGGCATGTAGTACATAACGGAACTTCAGTGAAAGCCTACATACAGTTGCAGGAGCTTAGGGTAATAATGAAAGCTGCCCTTTGTGCTTTTGTACTTTGGCAAAGCAGCTCAAGCTGTGAATCAGGGAGCCCATTGATGTTGCAGGCCCCATCTCTGCTATTGTTGTTTGGTCTGAACTTCCAAAAATGTGGGCTGACAGCCCTATACAGGGGAGTTACTCCCATTCTGCACTAAGGCTAACGTAGGAGAGAGTGGATTTTAACTGTTTGTGTCTTTTGTCTCCTGCATTAGGGTATGTCAGAGGATGTGAATTCAAGCATCAAAACTTTTTTCTGCCCAAATGAAACCTACAACGATATGGCCACTCTATTCTTCAACCCTCAGGAGTCGGCTATCTTGCAGCTCTTCCACCAGGATGGTGAGTAGCTGGGAGACAGTGCCCCATCCCATGCTTAGGCTTCAGAGCTTCACCTTGCTTGAAACAGCCTTGTCCTAAGAAGCACAAGGCTAAGAGCATCTTCAGACCTTCATGGCTCTGGGGGACTACTAGTACAATAGGTGAAAGCCTCCTCCATGGCAAGAAAGGCCTGCTTTCCCTCTCTTTTTCACTTATTCATTGTCTTCATGTGTGTTTGGACTGGGACACTAAGGAGCTGTTGTGAGATGAGCTGGCTGTGAGTGGAGGGGTGGATGGCGCAAGACTACAGGCTTTGTCCAACAGACCTGTGCACCTTTAGTCATGATTCTTCTTGTGTTGCAGGTACTTTCAGCCCAGTCACACTGTCCTTGTTCTTCCTTCTCTATTTCTTACTCTCCTGCTGGACATACGGGATCTCTGTGCCCAGTGGTCTTTTTGTACCATCACTGCTTTGTGGGGCTGCCTTCGGACGCCTGGTCGCCAACCTCCTCAAAAGGTGCATTGAGTGTGCGTATGTGTGCGAGAGATGTGCTGCAGACGGATGATGAGCTCTCAGTCAGGTTATTCTAATCTCCGGGCTCTGTATTTTTTCCTAGCTACATTGGCCTGGATCACATCTACTCAGGAACCTTTGCACTGATTGGGGCAGCAGCATTCCTGGGAGGAGTGGTCCGCATGACAATTAGCCTGACTGTCATCCTAATTGAATCCACCAATGAGATCACCTATGGGCTCCCAATAATGATCACCCTCATGGTGAGTGCAGGGTCTCAGCTCAGGCTTCTTGCAGTCTGCTTGAACATGTGCTGGACCTGAATCTCTGTTCCTTCCAGGGCTATGATAAGCCAAGGAGTCTTGTACTTGGAGCAACAACTCAGTAGACCTTCTGTTTGCTCTGCAGGTAGCCAAATGGACAGGAGACTTTTTCAACAAAGGCATCTATGACATCCATGTGAACTTGCGAGGAGTGCCTCTTCTGGAGTGGGAAACAGAGGTGGAAATGGATAAGTAAGGCTGCTCTTCTTGGCAGGGCTGTGGGTTAGAGACTGTGGTGGGGTTCTTGCTCGGAAAGGAATGCAGTATTGTGGGGGAATGATGCTTCATCTCCAACGAATCTGGCTGCTCTGAGGAGCAGCTGTGAGGAGGACTGCTGTGGGAGGAATTGGGAATTGTGCATCAGGCCTGCAGCAGGAAAGAGGTGCTGGAGCCCTTTCTGAGGAGGGGTGGATGGGTGGAGATCTGAGGAGCAGATTTATGAGGTTCATCAAGAACTCTGTGAAAATGTTCCACTGGACTTTGCTGCTTGCAGAATTTCATCTTCTTCCCACCTGTCGTCTTTTCCCAGTAGTGTTTAAACACTTTCTGTGTTATAAGTTGGAATCTTTTTCCTTGCCTATAGTGCATAATTTACGCAATGTTATGTTTAAAAAAAAAAAATTAAAGAATAAATTGTGCCAGCACTACTAATAACTCAGTGAAGGTGAGCACACAGTTACAAGGAACTGGCAGAGTAAACTGCAGCAGGCTCCTTCTCAGGATCTTGTTTTGGGACTGGTTTGTTTCCTTGTTTGTCCATCGTTGGGCTTCTGTTGCTGACATATGATGCATGCAGCAATCTTGGATTTCTCTTTCCTCAGACTACGAGCCAGCGACATCATGGAACCCAACCTGACATATGTCTACCCACACACCAGGATCCAGTCCCTTGTTAGCATCCTGCGCACCACTGTCCATCATGCCTTCCCTGTAGTGACTGAGAACCGGGGCAACGAGAGGGAGTTCATGAAGGGAAATCAGCTGATAAGTAACAACATCAAATTCAAGGTAAGAAGTTGCTTGTTTGATAAGTTGAAGGGTAAAGAGCTTTGTTTTGCAAGTGGAAGGCCCTTTATTTTGTTACTTAGGCTTTTGTCAGTGCAGAATCCAGGTCAGAGATAAGCAGCTACTACAATACAAAATTGCATTCCATTCTCTGACTTATGGTAGGAAGAGCAGGCTGCATTCCTAGAGGCAAAAGTTAAGAGGACTAAGTAACCTGTTTAGGATAGACACAGAAAAAGTTTGGATTTGTCACTGAAGTACTGAACCCACCATTGAGTTCAGTAATAGGTGCCTAAATTCTTCTCTCCTTTGTAGGAGGGGTATTGGGGCAGATACTTTGGTCTCTTGGGAAACTTAAAATTAAGGTCGGAATGAGTAATGAATGTGCTTGTGGCATACTCAGGCTCTAGCAAAAAAGGGTACCTGAGTTCCTAAACTCTAGGTTCTCTGTCCAAGGAGAGTACAGTCCTGTTGGCTGTTCTTACAAGTACTGCAGCAACGCTGGCTAAGGAACACTTTATCTGGTGACTATGATCAAGTAGTTCATAGTTGCTCCTGGGTAACTGTTGACCAGCTTAGTAGATATCTGAAAATTATTTGTTGTATCTAGAAATCTAGCATCCTCACCCGAGCTGGAGAGCAGCGCAAGCGTAGCCAGTCCATGAAATCCTACCCTTCAAGTGAACTGCGTAACATGTGTGATGAGCACATAGCAACGGAGGAGCCACCAGAAAAGGAGGATCTGTTGCAACAGATGCTAGAGAGAAGGTGAGTTCCTGGTAGGCACAAACGTATGGAAATAGGGTGTTTCCATACTTTGAGATGTGTTGTGATGCTTCGTACAGTCCCTGTCATTCCATGTGTCAGAGGAAACAGTGCTACTATCCATGTTTTAGAAGTGACTTGTCAGGTCTCATCAGCCGGGGCTCACACCTGTGACTGAGTTCCTAGGCTAATGGCTTGATGGCATCCAACCTGTTAATTTAAATTTCCTTCAAACACCTATCCAGAAGTATTTCCGGGAGAGGATAGAATACCTGGGGAAATACCTCTTCTGTAGAAATTGATGCCCTCTGATCTGCAAAAACCTGAGGGCTCTGCAAAGCTCACTTCTTCCAAGAGAGGAGCTAATGACTTGGTGCCATAATACTGATACCACCTTTCTGGTAACTGGGCTGAGTCACCAAGTTTGTATTGCAGTTGCTTCCAAGCAGAAGCCCAGTCTAGTGGATCAGTTTCTAGCCTCATGATTGTCACTTCTATGAGTGGAGTCCTGGCCCTGATGTTTTGCCAGATGCTTCAGCTTTTATTAGAATCTGAATAATTTGGCACTGAAAATTGCTTTAATAGCAAGTGATTTGAAATTGAGGGTTAGGAAACTCTCCGTTCTCTGGTTCTTACACTCTGTCCATGGTAGTGGCTCTTGACCCCTCCCTGCAATTTTGTTTGGTGGAGAACAAGCTTGCCTGTCTCCAGCAAGAGTCCCTGAAATGCTCAGGAGAAGGCTGCAAAGAGCTGAAATAGCTGTTGTTGTTTTGGAGGCGGGGGTTTGTGTCTGTCCTTAAGTTCATGCAACTTATAACATGTTAAATCTGTCACAGATACACTCCCTACCCCAACCTGTACCCTGACCAGTCTCCCAGTGAAGAGTGGACCATGGAGGAACGCTTCAGACCTTTGACCTTCCATGGCTTGATCTTGCGCTCACAGCTTGTCACCCTCCTTGTCAGGGGTGTTTGTTACTCTGAGAGCCAGTCGGTGAGTCTCTTTCTAATCAGGAATTGTAGCAGAGGCATCCCTACCCTCTTGGCTGAGAAGGTTGGGAACAATATTTATGGGCTGCCAAAAAGAATCTACCCGTTTTTACAAGGAATGCATCTGTGTTTTAAAAGCTGTGGATGGATAACGTGAATTCTCCTTTGCAGCTCTAGAATAAGGAGAATTTAATTTCTGTTTAAGCACCCCCAGTAAAAGAGGACAGCTACTGTTTAAAAATAAAACAATAGACTTATTTGTTGCATAAAGGTGCAATCCTGTCAGAACTGGTGAACAGAGGGCATATATTAAATACAAATAGAGCAACCAGCAGTATATACTGTGTGTTTTTTCCTGCTGCATGTCAAGGGCTTAGCAGGAGAGTGTCAGCTGTATCACTGAGGTCAGTAAGAACATTTGTGTTTGAGGTCCATCTTTCACAAGGCTGATTGGTTGCTGTCCTCCACTGTTGAGCGTAGACCTCTCAGAGGCTGGAGAGCAGATCTGTTGCGCTCTCAGCTAAATGCCTGCATAGGTTTGGGAGTGCGCTGCTGCATTCTGAGGTGAGCTGCTAGGAGTACCTCTGCACAAGTTGTGTGTGCAGGCATGGGAGGAGAAGGAGGTCTGGGTGAGTGACTGGGAGGCACTGTTTGCTGTGCTGCTTGCAGCCCATATACTATCTGGGATGGTGACACATCGATTCAGTGGGATTTGTTCTAATTGCAGAGTGCAAGTCAGCCTCGTCTGTCCCATGCAGAGATGTCAGAGGATTACCCCCGCTATCCAGATATTCATGACCTGGACCTCACGTTGCTGAACCCTCGCATGATAGTGGTAAGAGATGCACTGCAGTATGACAGTGTTTTCTGATACATGTTTAGGACTGCCCCAAAACTTTAAAAAAAGCTGAGAGCACGTTTAAGTCTACCCTGGGGTGCAGTGACTAACATCCTGTACTTCTCATGTATTCAGTCAGCCTTGTCTGCATGTGGAACAATCCTCATACCTGCTATGAAGTAACATCACATACAGGTGCTTTATGTTCAGAATAAGACGCTGCCTGTCTAGTTCAGTTTATGTTCGGAATAAGACGCTTCCTTCTAGATTAGACTCCTGCCTGAGAGATCAGACAGGCAAGCTGCTGATACCTATTTGGAACTCTGTGTGCTGGCAAGCTCAGTCAGTGGCAGGCATGTCACTGTCTTTGTGACAGAAAGGTTGCTGTGTAGGCCAAATTAATTAATTTAATATACATTCTTATTTTCATGGACCTGCATTTATCCTGCTCAGAGGCTTTCTGCAGCGTTGGGCTCTTAAGATCATGGGTTGCAGGGTTCAAACAAAATGTGACAAATTCAGATTCCTGAAATAACTTCATATTTGTGGAGAAATAGATGGTGCCCACAGTCCAGTACCCTGTCCAGAGATCAGTGGATTAGAGAATTTGTAGGAATTTCTTGTTAGTGATTTGCAAAGATAGTGAAAATGCCTCTTGTAAATAATATAAATGTTTTTCTTTCTTAGGATGTCACCCCATACATGAACCCATCACCCTTTGCTGTCTCTCCAAACACTCATGTGTCACAAGTCTTCAACCTGTTCAGGACAATGGGACTCAGGCATTTACCAGTTGTGAACGCAGTTGGAGAGGTGAGTCCTTATCTCCATTTTGTCTTGGCTGAGCAAGGATGCCACTGTGTTTTTTGCAATGCTTTCCAACTTTGGGAGAATTAAGATCTCTTTTAACATGAAACGGAAATGCTTAAAAAGATTAGAATGTGATCTTCTTTAAGGCCCTGAAGCATTCTTGATTACTGTGACTTTGTTACCATCTTTTGTGTCCAAGCCTGCTTCCCGCTTTCCGTGCAAAGGGCAGGACATGCAGTCTCTCTCCTGTCTCAGGTTGGCAGCATGTGGAAGCTCGTACTGTCTTGTACCTGTTGAGAGACCTTGAGCTCATCAGAGGCTGCTAATTTGGCTTCCTTTTTGACAGCTTTATTCAAGGCCAAGAGCAGAATTTCCTGTGTGTTGGGGCAGGAAGTTTTTCAGCTGAAAGGGAATTTGCATTCTGTTCCTAGTGATAGGAGCAGCAAAATAAAGGAGTCTTTGAATGGTTTGTTCTTGATTCACTGTACTTGTCTCTTTGCCATCTACAATGCTCAGGAATAGTCAGTAGGTGTCAGTAACTTCCTACAAATATAGTGAGAAACTGTTTCCGTTAAGCCTGAACTGGTCTGTCCCTATGAGACAGCAGTGCTTTTTCTGCCTCTTACTAATAGCTACTCTGTAGAGCCTGTTGGTTGAAAACAAGAGATTCTGCCTCGTGCCATGTTTAGTTCAGGATGCTCTTGCAGTACGAGAGAGCAGCCTAGTTCTAAACTCTTTTGATGTGTAAAATCACTGAGGTGTTTCATCAGCTGAAACATGTGGTTTGACTGTTTCCCCAGCAGGCTGGGAGAGAGTCCTTTTTGTTACCTGCCAGCTAATGATGGCCGGTGTGCAGTCCCCACTTAGCTAGTCTTTACCGTTTCTCTGTTTTGGTCTTTAGAGCTTCCTAGAATGTATCTGATACCAGCTATCTGCAGTCATGTCATGTAGCATACCAGAAATGTCTCAGCTTTCTTACTTCCAGTTGTAGTTTTCATTTTCCAAAGGATTTAGTTACATCTGTATGCTGTGTAACGTGGGCAGGATTTCCCTTCATTGGCAGGGGTAATTACTGCTGTGTCCAGACGTGATAGCAGCAGTTAACCTGTCTGTTTGGGTGTAGTTAAAGCAGTGTCTTGCCTGTAGATAAGTGCTGGGAGAGGGAGGGGGGTTGTTTTGGCAAGATTTGAACTTGACCCCACTCTAACTCACCATTGGTTAAGAACTGCTTGCAGATTCCCTCTTTGTTGGGGGTTGGAAGGAACAGCTCTACCATGCACGTCTCTTAGTGGCACATCTGTGATATTGACTTGTATGTTTTTTCCTCTTTTCTTCTTCTTCTTTAAGATTGTTGGGATAATCACTCGGCACAACCTGACCCACGAATTTCTGCAGGCAAGACTGAGACAACACTATCAGACCATTTGATGCCCTTGCCCACCCTGCCCCACTGTCGGTGTGGCTACCTCCCTCTTCCAAGCCTGCACACGCGCTCGCATTCTGCTTGGACCCCACAAGGCCCAAGACGTGCCATTTGGCTTCTCACATGCATATCAAGCCTGGGGAGCTGGAAAACATCTTGCTAGCCAGAGAATTAGAGGAGCAGCCTGAGCCCAGAGCTGTTGATTGATCTCAGGCACTTGGTTTGACCACTCTTGATCCAGGTTTTTTCTTTTCCTGTGCCCCGGTTATCTCCTTTCATCAGATGTTGTCCTGACACTGTATGTTCTGCTATTTTTTTTTGTTTTGTTTTTTTTTTAATGGTTGGAAAAAAGAACCATCTAGCTCCACTGTGTCCTGTGCAGAGAACTGCAGCATCTTTTCCCTGTCCTCCTGTATGTCTCCCCTTTCCTCTTCCTCCCTTGTTCCTGCAACTGTTGCCTTATTTGTGTGAGAAGGGAGTCACTGTCAAGGCTGAGAGGAAATACTGCAGTTATCAAATAGCTGCTCTGGAGGATGGCTTTTCTCAAAAGCAGCGTTAAAATATCCAATTCTTTGGAAATAGACCTCTCTTTGTGAGTACTCCCATTTGCCCATGTTTTTCTACTCTGGCTTCATGTGTTCCTAATTTCTCCTCTTCTTTCATGGGGAAACATCCCTGCTGTGATGTTTTTGACAGCAGCTGACTTTTGAGAGCAGCTCAGCAAATCAGGAGTTCAAAACAGTTCAATTCCAGTTACTGTTTGGGATTATAAATATTTAATACATTTGCAAAGCATCTCAGAGAAGGGGGATCTCTTTTCCCTCTTAACTGTTCCTATTATCTCCCTGTAAGAGACTCTTCTAAGGCACTTTGTGGCACTCCACTTTGTCACTACCCTGACACTCTTGCATTTCTTGGCATTTGTAGGCACTTTGTCCTGGAACAGTGAGAACCAGGGACACATTTCCAGCTAGGGTTAGAGACTAGGGAGCCCCATGTTCAGAGCATGGTGAAGTGTTGCTTTCTGGAGGCAAATAGAACTGATGCCCTGTCTCAGGGCTTGGTTGAACTATCTCTGTGTTGTGAGAGGAGTAGGTGTAACTTCAGGCTGCCATACAGGAGGGATATGTGGTGCTAGTGACTGACAGACAGGATCTGCTGCAGGGTGATAAGTGGGGCTGGCTGTGCTCTAAAAATGTTTGGGATAATGTTTGCAACTGCAATAGCCGGATATCTGTAAGGGTAAAATCAGCACTTAGAAGCCAGTTGCAGCCAGTTCACTGCTTTAGCAGGTACCATCCTGGCCAGCACCTGTATTGTTCCAGCAGGCACCTGCCCTCCTGAGTTTTGCATACAGATAACCCTCAGTGGGAAGCCAGCATTGTGCCTCCAGGGGCTGCAGAGCTGATTGGCTTGATAAAGCACAGAGCATTCTCTCAGCCAAGAGGCTGGGCCAAGTAGCATGGGGAATGTATCCCAGAAGAGCTTCTGCACAGCCTCTGAGAGCTCCGATTAACCTGTTGTCTGCCATAAGGAACTAGCTAGATGAGAGTTGTGGCAGAAGGAAATCAGACATTATGGTATTTTCTGAATTTAGGAAGTCATCTATGCTGAAGATTTTCCTGACTAAGCCTGAAGAAGTTCTGCCCTTTCCTTACACGTGTCAAAACACTAACTCTGTTAAAGCAGCCTCTTTGACTGACTTTGTGGAAGCTGACTGGTCCAGGGCACTGCTCTGCAAACTGCTGGCTGCTGAGCCCTGCTACACTTAGGGTTAGGGGAAGGGTTTGTGCCCAGGGCACCAGCCATGGTCTTGATGTAGGGCTCTTTAAGTCGCTGGAACTCACAGACTGTCTTGGCAGTCCAGATAGGTGGTGGTCAGATGTATTCTCTGGCTGTGCTTGCAATAAAGACAGCTGAATCATGGGAGGCTCTTGATTTTTTTTGAGAGAAAACTTGGTCTTACAAGTGGTTCCTGAGGCCAAGTTTTAGGGTAGAGCTGGTCCTTGTCATACAATGCATGGCATGGCTCAGCTGGAAAGCTTGGTTTTAGCAAAGCTGTTTGTAAGCGCTTAGATATTTTATTTTTTTTTTAATTTTTATTCCCCTTTATTGACATGTGGAGGCCTTTTTTATTCCCACCTGCTGCCTTATTAACAGAGGAAGGGCAGATCTTTGTTTTCAAGAATGGATTTATACCATTTCCACAAAGGAGAGTGGGCTGTAGTGCGTGCAATGGCAGTTGTTGCAAAGGAAGATGTGTGTGTCCCAGAACCTTTTGTTAACCGTGGCTGCTCTCCAGGGCTGCTTGGGAAGTGACCTATCTAAAGGACAGGGAATAATGTTCATTCTTTCTCCTTTCTTACTGTGGAACTGTCAGCAACAGCTCTTGTCTCCTCCACTAAAATAGCTTTTCTGGTTTCTGAATATCCTAGCTCCATTTCAGATAAGGTATGCAAGCTCTTAAACCTCCAAGAGTAAAACAAAAGTGTTTTCCAACAGCCAGTATCAATCTTGTGCCTTCAACCTGGACTCTTTAGCTGGGACAGGTGCGGCACATTCCTTAGAGCAGATACATTGTCATTGGCTATCCCTCTTGACTTGCAAGTTGTTTCCCTGTAAGTAGTGTAAGGATGTTCTCTCTGGGTAGTCTTTGCAGATGATTTCCAAAATGCCTGTTTCCTGAGCTCTCGTCTTGCACTGAGCTATCCCAACTTCCAGCACCCTTTTGCACTCCCTGAAGGTGGACTGTAGATCTGAAATATGCTTGTGTTAACCTATCTTTCGTTCAGAGGATTTGTGCTTGTGGGCAGTTTCAAATCGCAGGAATCCTGTTTTGATGGGATTTCAGAGCACTCTAATGTGGAATTAGCAATCCCATACTGTCAGAGCACCTGTCAAGAATGCCCTACGTCTCTCCGTGATAAGTCTTTTTCCTCTTGCTCATGTTGAGTGATTGTGTGTGGAAGGTTCCTTCTCTTCCTGCACATGAATAGGGCTCCTTACATTGTTTGCCTTGAGCTGGTCTTGTCCTGTTTTATTTCTGTACACAAACTGCAGCAGTATATTTTGCTGCAGGATGTCTTGTCATTGCTACTGGGGCCTGGAGTTAGGCAATCCAGACAAGACAGGCTGAAAAATCTTGTCAAGGTTTGTCTGAGCACCAGCTGTGCTTCCCCATGAGAAGGCCACTTGCCTTCAGCCAGCTGTCAGCACTGTCTGCTCTGCCTATGCATCTATCTTATTCAAATGTTTTAGCTGGAAAACACCCCCCTTTGACTCTTTCAGTAAAGAAGTTTTAAATAAGGATGGTGGGTGACCCCGTCAGCTGCTCTAAAGGGAAATCTCTGTGTGCAATCACTGTTATGTAGCTTGCAGAAAGGGAATTACAAGTTCACGTGACGTTTGGGGATGCAGGATTTCCCTTCTGCTAAGGACTGATGCCAAGAAGCTTCTGTTGAATCAGTCTTGTTCTCACACTTTAATCACTTAATTCCTTTCTAACAACACACTAACTGCTTCTACTCTGGCTCTGGCTGCTTGGTGATTTACTGAGAAACTTTCTTCTAACATAGGTGCCTGTAACCTTTTACTCGGAGCAACACTAAAGGAATAGTAACCAAGAACTGGATTAGTATCGATGGCAAAAGTTAGGGGGTAGTATGGGGCATTCTCCCCTGCCTCATGGTTTCCTGTGCAGTGTTAATTATGCAGTTTTGAATTGTTAACTTACTGTGAGCCATTCCAATGGTAGCGACTTACCTTTCCATTTGTTTTTTTGCACTGTTTTTTGTTATGAAATGATGTAAGCTAATTCCACAGTGTATATAAATTGTATTTTTTTTATATTTGTATGAATATATTTTTATTTGAACTATGGCACTTGGGAAGTATTCATGTAACCATAACATGTCTGAGAGTAAAATGTATGTGTGTCTCCTTCAGCACTTTCAAGGCCTTTTGATGTTTCTAGTATTGTCTTATTTTTGCCCTTTATTATAATAAAACTGGCAGAACATGGCAATATCCAAGAACATGATTTGAGCTGGATGAGTAGTTGCTATTTATGAGCTGTCTGGATCAAATAGTTTGTGCAGAAGATGCTCTGAGGCTGGGAAAGAGGAATTAGTGTAATCCTTTAGGTTGTGACCACTCTATTCCCGTGTTTTCTCACAACAGCTGTTTAAAAGGAGGGAATTATATGTATGATAAGGAGCTGAATTGTGCACATTGTGCTAGAGACGAGTGCTACTTTTCTTACCTGAGAACTCTTGCTTTCCACCTTTCTCCCAGTAAGTGAATGAAAGACATTTAGAGTGCAGTGTTGCACCTCTTGTTTTACAGATGGCTTCTCCAGGATGTGAAAAATCTTAATTTCATCTTTAGCTTTTATTTAGTTTGTGACTATCTTTCCTGCTTTATTCTGTTGTCACAACTTCTTCTCTGTAAAGTAGATAATTTTTGATCTTTCATCACATGCTTACAGGCCAAAAGCATGGGCAAGTAGTCTTTGAGCCCTGTAGAAATATCTGACCCAAAAGCTCTCTGCCTTTCCATGTTTGTGCTGTTTTTCTGGATCAGGTAGCTGTGTTGTGCAGCACACACATAGTAGCTCTCTGATGCACTCTAATACGAAGTCAGCCAGCAGCTTGTCTGGCTCTTGGTGTGTATGTAATGACAGGGACAGCCTGAAATAAATGAAAGCATCTGTTGGGAGGGGATGGTGGAAAATCTGGGTTGGGGAGCTAAATAAGAAATGCCTTGGTGGTCTTAAGCTGTGCTCCTAGCAAGGAATCAGGGTAGAAAAGAGTCATCAGGAGAAAAGCATGGGGGGAATTCTGCTTCAGCTCTGCTGCTGCCTTCAGTCATAAGTGCAGTAATGTAGGATGGAGTCAGAGAAGCATTTCCTTCCTAAAATTGAGGTACATCACCTGCCCCTTCAGCATAACAGTAAAGAAAGAAATAGACTATCTGTCTTTTGTCTACTTTCTCACCTCCCACCCCCCCAAAAAAAAGGGGTGGGAGGGGTGTGTCTGTCCATGTTTACACAGCTTGACAATTTGGGGTTTGCAACTTCGCTGCAGCCAGACCTACTAAAGCAGACAGCTGGACTGATGCAGGTACCAGACCCTCGGTTAGAGCCCTGGTCAGCTTTAGGGCCGCTTTGCGCATCAAGATTATATGCAAGGTGATTCCTGTTGTGGAGAGTAAAAGCAGTGAAGTTTCTTGTCTGAAGAGGGTGGGATCAAATCCAGTTATAAGTGGTGGTTTGTCTTGCATTTTATCATGGGTGATGGAAGTGGTTACTCGAAAAGCTGTGTGACACATTTATGCCTAAAGCAACGAACTTCATGTGTAGATTAAAATCCCTTTCTACCGAGGTTTATAGACTCATTAAATCCAACCACGTGTCATGATCCCTGTACCTGTAACTGTATCTAGCAGAAGAATTTAGTACTGTTCAGTGAGATTTTTTTTTCTGGAGAAGCAGAGGATGGCCGCCCTGAGCTTTAGCTGCGCTTGTGTGTCGGATGAGAGAATGAAGCTGCTCTTCTTGTCCAGGGTGCTGAAGCGCTCTTCGGCAGAGCGGGATACACTCAGCCTCTCCAGCATCTGCTGTAGCTTTTCAAATGCAGTGTGTGAAAAAAATGTGTTCGTAGCCGGAATGAGATGGCAGTGAGTTCCACCACCATCTGGGAAGTGAAGGGTATCAGTTTGTGAGGTTTACACATTGAGAGCACTATTTAAAAGTAATCAGGATGTCCCTTTCAAATCAGGGTGCTATTTCAAAACTGCAGAAATAAAGTCATGAGTTGCTGTAGGGGCCATGTGTGGTTTAACACACATTTTAGTGATTCTTGAGCATCTAGGAGCAGGAGACTGGAACCCATATATACCAGTTTGAGTAGATGAACATAGAAAACAATACTGTGTTGAAGAACTCATGACTCTAACACAAAAGACAGGACAACCCTGAGACACTTGCTGACTCCCCCAGCAGCTCCTTGATGCTAATACTAGAGAATATCTCTGTGGGATGGCCAACTTTACATATTGTTTTTTCTCTTTTGCTTCTTCCCAATTCACAGCATATCAGGTCTGACTCTAGCTGCCTTCTCACTACCCTCTGTTTTCTTAAAACTTCCCCTCCTCCCAAATCAACTTCTTTTTTTATACAGGATTCTGCTGGTTTTCCAAGAGAGCATTCAGGAGATGGGAAGGTCTTACAAATCTTCCTTCATTCCTTCCCACATAAAAGACCCCAGACTGTGATTACAATTTTAAGCCTTTTTGGGGTTTGGGTGGGGTTTTTTTGTCTTTTTTTTTTTTTTTTTTTGTGTGTGTGGCAGTATATCACTCAGCAATAGAATCTGCTGCTAGGAAAACAAAATACGGGAATGGTATAACCCATTTACAAAGGGCAAATTGTACTGTCGAGAGGGGAATTAATATTCCTGGGATTCTTTGAACTAGGAACCCCAGTTGTACTAACTTGCTTTGTGCAGATAGGATGTTGGGAGGCTGGCCTCGAACTATTACAAGCAATCAGTGAAAAGGACCGAAGGCAGCAGCTATTTCTGTTTGCCAGCAGTGAGGTACAAGAGCCCATCCTGTGGTCTTAAAGTTTCTTCCTGCCTTTTTGTTTCACTCTGGTGTTTTCCTTCTCACTGCAAGACTGATCTTGAGGCTACTTCTCTTTATACTTGCAATGATGGCAGGAGTAAGACTCAAAGAACAAAGCCCACTGCGTTCTATCCCTTGCTCTGGTAAAGGATTGGTGATTGGAGCCAGCAGAAGATTCGCTTTTAAAGTTATTCATCCATAGCAGCTGTCACTGGAGTGGCAATGGTGCAGCTCCAGCAGGGAATGACAGCACAGGGACATCTGGCTGCAAGAAACGTTCTTGATTTGTTTCAAGATGTTTCACACTTCAAAGGTGTGAGAAAAACACCAGAAAAGATCCCTCTTCCTTTATCTCTCAGCAATGCCTCTGGACTCTTCCTTCTTTGGTGTGAAAATTGAGACAAGTGTTGGACTACTGGGTGCCAACCATCTAATGGGAGCTGTACCTCCAGGTAAGCATGTGGGAGACTCAGGGAGAGGCTGTTCTTAACACAGCAGAGTTGTCAACAAGCTTTCTGCTAAATTCTGAACTGTGTGACCATGCTGCTGGTAGCTTCTGTCTTTGGGCATGGTGCCAACGTCCTATCGTCTGTAAAGTGTTGCTCCCTAGGATGACTGGGACACACTCATCAAGCAGGTGTCAATCAGTAAAGGCCTTTGGGGGCCAAGCTACAGTGAAAGTAAATCAAGCAAGCTAGATACGGCCTGATTCTTATGTAAATTGGCACAGCTCTACTCTTCCCAGCAGCAGCTGAGGATGTGTGTCCTATACTTCACATAAGACTTCTTAGAGAAGCAAAGCAGCGGTGACAGCTCCTCTTGGCATTCTTGCTTGCAGACTGGGATTTCAGTGAAACATTTCATCTAGTGGGAAGCTGGAAAGGGATAGTGCCGTGTCTGAGGGGGAAAGAAACCCTCAAATCTAATTTGCAAAAAAACCTCCACGCCAACCAGACCACTTTTCCAAATGAGGCTCATGCCTTACAGTATGCATGAAGCGTGCTAGTGTAATTACTGTATTTCAAAGTTTAAAGGAAAGAAAGCTGCTGAATTATGCACTGTCAGTCAGGGTTACTGCCAGAAGCTGTTAGGAAGTGAGTATGAAGTCTGGCATTGCAGGAGGTGGCAAATGGCATTATAGCTGGGTGGAGGGTGTTAGCCTGGTCCTTCTCTGATCTCACTGGGATATTTCTTCCTTCACACAATGAGCATAATAGCACTTGGATGCATCCTAGGTGCTGTGTTGTGGGGGGTTGAATGAGGTTTATAATGCACTCTGCCCAACAGGGTGGAGGAGGGCAGGATTTCAGCACCTTGCCCCGTGCTTAGTGCTGAATAGTTGCTTGGAACCTAATCTGCATTAGTTGTTTTTGACATCAGCTCTTGCTTTGCAGTGATGCCTTTGTCTCAAAGGCATCCTGTGGTTAGACTGTTTCTGAATTATTTACAATTACAAGCTACACTGATTCCCTGTCTTGGGGCTGACTCACAGCACAGTTCCTAAAGCAAAACTCTGCACTATTGTTGACACATCACCAACTTTACCTTCCCCTAGGATAAGTTACTCTAGAAGGCTTGAGATATATCTTGGATAGGTGTGAAGACTTAATAGGAATATATTAACCTTCAGTTCATGCCCTCACAAGAGCCTGGTACTGCTTGTTTCTCCTCTAGTCCAGTCCCATATTTTCCTCCAAAAAGTTCTACCAGGATTAGTTTCCAAAATTTGCTGGTGCCAAAGGCAGATCCAGTACAAACCTGAAGCAATCTACCTCGTGTTTCGCGGTGGGTCTGTGCAGAACTGGCTACTGCTGGAAGAGAGCAGAGCCTAGTTAAAAGGAATACCTGCATCCTTTCATGGATAGCATGTGCAGCTGTGGAAATCCACTGCAGTGACTGGAGCGGCAGAAGAAATAAAAGGCTGTCAACTTAGCACCTGATGTGTATATGGGATTATAGGAATGTCATTTTAATCTTTGAGCCATGAACACAAGTCCAAGTTGCTGCGAAGTAAGGTAGAGCATGAACATGTAATGCATCCCATGCTGCGGTAACTGCTTGTGCCTCTCTCCTTCCCCTGCTGTAAAGGTCAACCTGATGACCTTCAGTGAAGGACAGAGCAGTGGCACTTGCCATTAATACTGCTGGGTCACAGGGTCACAGTGTATGTGGCTGTTCTATGAAACAGGTAATAAATGAATTAATTTGCTAGCTTGCTCCAGGATCCTTCATTTCTGCATCCACAGGGTGAAATTCCTGGCCTTGCTGAAAGCAAGTTCCTAGTGGAGCCTTTTATGTTTTCTATATGCACCATCTTGGCCACAGTCTTTCTGTACCCTCTTTAGAAAGCAAGCAATACAGCTCTAGAGAGACATTGAGCTTTCAGATGTTCTTGCTCTCCCCATAAGCAGTGGGCTGCTTTTTTGGCATGTTTGGGACTGACTGTTCCCTGCTCTCTCTGATCCAGCTCTCACAGCAACAGTGGTAGCTTTGCTTGTCCTTGGGGGTGATGCTCTTTATCTGTAGAGTCGATCAGTGCTAAGTTCTCTCATTCAGCTTTTCCAAGTGCTTGTTTCTGTGAGCAGTCCTATTCTGACCTGACTGTGAGATTTCCCTGGGGGAGCTTTACAGCTCAGTGTGTTTATGGGAGTAGCAGTAAAAATCCAGCCATGGAGATGCTTTTTTCCTAGATTGCCTACTCTCAAATAGGTTCTCCCAGACCGCAGGGTCTATTAACATACTGTCTGCAAGCCAATACAGACTTGTTCCACCGGGAACTGGCTTGCTGTTAATACTGGACCCACCTGGCTTTGGGTCAGGCAGCGCCAACTCTTCTTGCCATTTTTAGCACATTCCACTGAACTCATTAGTGTTTTGTGCCCTGGGGGGCTGACAGGGAGGGACAATTTACAGAGTCTTGATGTGTCTGTGCAGGTTTTGCTTGACTGGGTAAAATTCAGCTCCAGCAAGGGCTGTTATTGTTAGAGTAGGAGGATTGTTTTTACTTTCCTTTATAGCAGCACACGGGAAGTCAGGCTGTTTCCCATTGCTAGTGCGGAGGGATCCACCTGCATGTTCCCAACTTGCTGCAGCGGGAAACAGGTGGCTGCAGGGGTGTGTTTGGAAAGCCTGTTTGAGAAGACAAAGCCCCATTGTCCCCACAAAAGCTTCCCAAAGGGTGAATTCACACCACCTTGATTTGTGAAACCACCTCTGAGTAAATGCAAAGTCACTGTAGCTTTTCACTGCAGAGATGTCTCATGGTGGCTGCTGGGAGTCTTGACCTGGGAATCAGTTCTCCTGCCAGGGAAACCTATTTGGGCACTATTGCACAGAGTATTTTATCTTTGGCTGGTGCTGCTGGAAGGAGAGGCTCTGACGTGATTGTGTCGCACTAGGTGTTTTTCCATCGGAGCGGAGCAAAATGATTCCCTCAGAGTAGGCTTCTGCTCTTCCTCCCTAGGGAAGAATGACAAGGCCCAGCGTGGCAGGGAGCGTGCAGGTGCCTCTCGGAGGTCGTGTCAGCAGTACGGGCAGTGCCTGGGAGAGCCGCTTGTCAGAAATGTGATGTGTGACATAAGCCCTATTAAAGTGGTACAGCAGCCCTAGCTGTAAACAGGCATGTGCGGGAGTGCTGTGCCATTCAGCACTCAA
Source organism: Charadrius vociferus (assembly GCF_000708025.1). Taxonomy (NCBI): domain Eukaryota; kingdom Metazoa; phylum Chordata; class Aves; order Charadriiformes; family Charadriidae; genus Charadrius; species Charadrius vociferus. The sequence continues at coordinate 128,079 of NW_009649449.1, read as the reverse complement.
ATTTAAGGTTTCACTGTAGTTATGATTCCTGGCAGCTGTTGTCAACAGCTGTCACAGCTCTGGCACATCTGCCTCCCGGTAGCCTATCTTCACCAAGTATCGTTCCTCTCCCCATGCACGTGTGCGTAAGCAAAGTCAGAGTTAGACTTCTGCAGTTGAGTCCATCCTGGTGCTGCTGTGTTCTTAGGCCCTGAATGAGCTTTCCGGGGTGCTCAGGTACTGGATGCTGGGAACAAGACCCAGAATTAGATGCTCAAAATAACGCAGTTTCCAGCGGTATGTGCAATCACAGAACAGTTGCATTGAGCCTGGGCTCAATACCATTGCTGTGGCTGACTTGGCAGTCCAAACTGCTTGGTCCTTGGGGTGCTAAATGAATGTGGTTCTGGCAATATAACCCTATTTTGGTGGGGAGAGGGGATACGCTTCGGGCTAAATTCCAATCATAGGTGTGAAAACTAGCTACAAAGGCTTAAATGGAACTTTTGCCAGACTTGCAGTGTTCCCATTAGCCATGTTTAGAATAACTTTATGAGGGACCATTCCCAGAAAGTGAGAAATGTTATGTACAAGCTGCTTTGCAATTGGAGTGATCCCACCTGCCCTCATACGAGAAATACTGTGATGGGATTCAAGCCCATTGAGGATCCATCAAGAAACAATGGGGATCAGCACCTCAGCCACATGCAGAGTGAGACAAGACACAGTTAATGATGTATCTTTCTGTTGATGCTCGTAACCTTTATTTGGTCGGTGCTAGAAAGCATATACAATTAATTCCCTTTCCTCCCTCTGGTTATCTTATAACTTGTGGAGTGTTAGGATTTTTCTTATTTCTTTTCATGTAAATTTTGCTTACATGAGGGATTTGTGGCAGTGGAGTGCCAGTTCCCTTGACTGAATAATCTATACCAGCAAAAGGACTCTCCTGTTACTGAAACCCTGTCTATAGAAGGACTCGTGTTGGTCTTTTAATGTTGAGCATGCTTTTTTTCCTGCTAATCTGTTATAATTTCTTGGTGCAGAGGGAAAAACTCTAGTGGAAAAACTCATTTTCGTTTTTACCAAGTTCGTACTTTTACGGTCTCGTGTAAGATCGATCCAGCCTTGTGGGTACCAGAGTACCAATAAAACATAGGCTTTTGACTTTAGGAAAAGACAAGAAATTTTAATGCAACAGACAGGAGAGAGGTCCAGCATAGATGTCTAACGTGTTAGTTTTATTTAAAGATGGTCTCTTAGTGCTAGAGTAAGAAATATTATTTAAAAAACATCGAATAAATAAATAAATAAATAAATAAAAATAGGAATAACTTCTGTTGAAGAGTTTAGAAAGCATCCGGCTTTCTTCTTGGGAGGAACGGGTACTGTAAAGCATTCTTCAGAGTAGAGTATGGGGAAGCTGTCCTAATTCTTCCTGGAGCCTGCAAGCCAAACATGAAATAAATATTACTAGAATGTGTTTCTCTCTCACTATATGCCACCATTATCAGCAGTGCTTTTACCTACCACATCAATAGACATGGGATTTCTTTTGAAAAACCAATACTAGTTTAAATATTAGACTAAAATGAATTCTTTTTTCAAACTGTGTCTTATTAAAGACTTAAATGAGAACCTGCTCCTCCCTTGCCACATGCCACAGCTGCAGGCTGTTCTGTTCAGCGAAATGGCTTAGGCGGGACTCACCATTGCAACCCATTCCACTCAGGGAGCCGATTCTATCAATTCTCCTCCCGAAGCAGCCAGAATCTCTCATCATCCTGGGCATCTGCAGCCCCCTCAGTCTCTTGAGGAAGGGGTCCCTGTAGGACAGCGGGGTGCTGGGTCCTAGCCTGGGTTCAGCCTTCTGGTCATCACTGTCATCTACGAGTTCTGGTGGGATCTCCTCCTGGGTTTTGGGCTCTTGCAGGTCAGGATTGGACTCCAGGGCTTCAATCATTGCAAACTTATCCTCCAGTCTCTCCAGCAGAGCCTACAAGAGAAGGATTAATTTCATGAAACTCATACTTCTGTGGTCATTTGCTGGCTCTTCAGTCATCCAATTCTGCATTCATCAATGGTCCCATAGGCACCCCTAGGGAGACTGTCAGGTTGGATCCCGGGGTTGCTGGTGGTACTTGGGCTCTTGCCCTCTGCAGTAAATCCCTGTTCACATTAATTCCATCTATGGGTAGCTCTAGCTGAGAGCTGATTGAAGCTGCTTGCCAGAGAAGTGTATCTTACTGGCAAGGTTAGAAGAGCTCTCGGCAGAGGAAAACAGCAAGGTCTGAGTTGCATGGGGAGATACTACTGAACCCACCAATGGTACACTGTCTCAAAGTACCTCTGAATCCATAGTCACTCCCATGTTCTCCGAAGTTGCCTGCAATGCTGCTTGCCAGCAGTTGGCTTTTTTTTTTTTTTTTTTTTTTTTTTTTTTTTTTTTATTTTTTTTTTT
>NW_009649449.1:121091-125612 GCF_000708025.1 Charadrius vociferus | reverse complement strand
TTTTTTTTTTTTTCTTTTTTTTTTTTTCCTAAGATCATCTGCTTGCTTGTTACCCCTGGCTATTTCACTGGATGTCACTTTGAGAAGCCCTTCATGTTTTCACTAATCTGTGCCCCAGGAGTTACAGGATTGCTGCTTCTTAAAATAACATGCATCTCTGAAAATACCTGTATGCTAAACTTATGTCTGCTATGTGACTTCTTCCTGGGTACCATTCTGTATAATTTTTAAAGCTTTGTGTAGCAGGGATCAGATAACCTCCTCAAGGGCCACTCAGCCAATTAGAGGAATCTAATTGTCCATCTCTAGAAGTAGAGTGGAGAGGAGCGAGCCTTATGGCTTGCTTGACAGTGAATGCATTTGGAAGCCACACTTCTCGGCTAGCTGCTGGAATGCTAGGAAAAGCCTAGAGACATGGGGCAGTTTTAGCTTTGGCTGACACTGTTCTAATTGTCTTAGGGAGTTTGTTCTCAGGGTCAGATGCTGCGAGAAGCTGATCACTGGTACCAGTCCAAGCAAAAGTTTGAGCTTTCAGACTTCATCTTGCCAGACTGAGTCTTAAGCTGTTGTGCTGCAACAATGGATGTTGTCTATCGTTCATTAAAATATGCATGTGGTAATTTCATAGCTCTAGAAGCTTTTCTGGATGAGTCACTCTAAATGGTCATACTATTCCTCTAGCAACTTTTCTAAAAGTTTGACTTTAAGTGCTCCGCTTTACCTCCTCATCTCCCATCCACATACAGCTAGTTCTCTTAAATCCGCAAAGCTGGAGCCGTATGGCTGTCCCGCTTCACCGTTCCTGCCGTTTAGTGGGACAAACAGTAGCTCACCTGAAAGTTTTCTATTTGTTCTTATAGAGCTACTGTGATGATTTGTTCCCTCTCTGGGACTTTGCTCCCAGAAAGGTGGATGTTTAAAAGAAAAAGAACCAAAAACCCAAAGTTGACATCCCACAACATCAGAATTTTGTTTCCCGCTGCTACCCAGGAGCTCAGGTGAACCCAACACTGGAGGATATCGCTCTATAGAGCTTCTTTGAACCCCTGTGAAGATCTGAGACTTTGTCCCCCGGCATGCGATCGCTGATGTGGCTATCCGATTGCGCGAAAGAACGGCAAAAACACCACCTCACACTCTGCTAAGCACCCCAAAAGTTTAACCTTGCAAAAGAAGAGTCCTCACCTCCATGCTGGCCAGTTCTTTGGCAGGGCTGAGGCTGTAGATAGGGTTGGCTCTGCTGGACTGGAGTTGGATGAGCAGCAGCAAGAGGAAGCCACAGGAAAATGAGCCTTTAGTGTCCATGGCGCTGGGTTCGTTGGGAATAGAGAAGCTCAAGCCGTTTCTTCTGAGATGTCTCTTCAGGTCTCACTCTTCCTTGTCCTATCCTCTCTCTTCCAAAGCTTGTCTTTTATACTCTTTGGGTGTGATCTCTGCTTCCTAGGTTATCAGTGGATTTATCTGGGGCACATTCCAGTCCCACTGCAGGCATGCCGCTCTGTCAAGGGAAGATTCCCTTTATTAGCTGTCATTAGGCAGCAGCTGCTGTTGCTGAGGAATGTATGTCACAAGTCAGTGATTTCATGTCACTCCCCCTCCTCTTGATACCAGGCGCTGTGATTACATAGTCCAGTTGGAAATTCTTAGCAATTTTCTTTCAAGAGACCCCTATGGTCAGATTTACGGAGATGGGATACAACCCTGAAACTGCTCTAAACTCCGCTCAGTTAGAAGCTTTCCATAGGGAAATTACCTTTTACAGGGAAAACAATAGGCTTTTCAGATGAGTATGTGGTGGAGAGTAACGGCTGAAGATAAATCTACTTTTAGGACACCTAAAGTATCGTGCACACTTTCCTTCTATATATGGAATATGCACAGCCATCGCATACCACGGAGTGTGCTGAAAATCTCAGGTTTGGGCCACTTCTCTTTTCCCATTGCTGTTGAGGTGATATCACCATTGAGACTTTGTATTTGTATGTTGCCAACAACAGAGGCGCCCCGATCTACACCTCAATACAGACGATAACTTCTAGACTGACTGCGGGGACACCGAGTACCTCCAGCCCCGCACGACAACTGACTTCGGCACTATTGAAAAACACTAGACTTTATTAACAGCTAAACATTTAAATCAATGGGATTTCTTTAAGCATCGATGGTAAGGCTTGACCCTACATTAATAAAATTTGAAGAAGAAATGGTCAGATTCAGGAATAATCTTCTTGTACCGTCATACAAGAAAGCAGTTTGCTCGGCGAAAACTTTAGATAGGTAGATGGCTTTTGGTGTTATTCAGCAAAGGTATCAGAATCTGGCCCCAAGGAAGAATGAATTTGTGTATGTGTGTGTTTTGGGAGGGGTTAAAATGAAACGTTTGGTTTAATATATTAAAATCAAAAAGTATGTATTTGTTTCTTTGAAAGCTGAAGTTTTCAAGACTAGCTAAAAACTGCCTATGCTTAAATGAGAAATTACGAAAATGGAGATTTGCAGCAAATTCTTGTTCCAGCATTGTCTTTGTGTGTATAGTGCAACTAAAACTTAATCTTTTTTACAGAACTGCAGGAGAGTTCTAAATCATGAAGCGTATTGCTTATCATGCATTCTCCTAATGTTTCTCGTTACTCTAAATTGAAACAAGAATGAATATATGAGCAAGTTGAATGTCAGTCTAGTAATAATTTGTTGACTTTTAATACAAATATAGATCTTGAAAGAATCTCCTGAGTACAGTTTCTAAGTAACAATAGAATGATAAAATATTTCTCATGTCTTAAATGTCTTAACATGGTGTTTGTGTACAAACATGTGAACACACTGTTCACATGATCCGATACCAAAATTATACTAGAAAGGACATTCTCAAGGTTGTGAAGTCAAGCTCAAATGCTACTTTTTCCTAATATAGCCTGAAGTCAGCCCAACTCTGCGTGTGTTCTGATGAAGTCCTTTATTATAAGAGCACTATCTATTTTCCCCCAATGCTTTATTTTTTCAGTACACGGAGGCAGTATTTTTGTATTACTGTGTGCCCCAATACATTCTTATTTCGTGCTGTTCAGACTGTGCTTAAGAAAGAACTAAGATCCTGATAGCTTTCTTTTTTTTTTTAAGTTAACACTCCATACTTCAGTGTCTGCATAATTAGTTACAAATATTCTCTCACTGCTGCTCTTGGGTGTGTTTGTGTTTGTTTGCACCAGGCTGTAACTTCATTTTGTAAACTGAGAAACTGTGAGAAGACAAACCGGAATTATTCATTAATACTGACTGTGCAACTTAAGATAACTAGGATCTGTTATTGTTTTATTTTTTGTTTCTTTCCTTTCACCCTCCCCACCTGCTAAGTATTCTCTAGTGCTGTCTCTGTGCAAAAACACTCTGTCGCTCGATCTGCGTTTTGTCTGAGAGCTCAGCACATCTGTAAAGCAACCCCTGGGGCACAAACCCAGCAGCAAGAAACCAAGAAACACAAAATCAGTCAGAGGTGTGAAATATTTAGCTTTGAGTGACCCATCCCTGTGAAACAATCTCATATTCTGGGATTGTATTCAATAACTTGGACTCAGAGATACTCCTTTCTTTTACTGGTTTGCTCATTTTCCGTCTTCTATATTCCACAGCAGATGAATGAGATGTGGGGGCCTGACTTCAGCCTTGACAACACTTTTCTAAGAGAGGGAGATTTCTATGCACTATTTCAGGTAGTATATATGGAATTATGTAGATGGGATAAAATGACTGACCGTCACGGTAGCTATTGCATTTTCAAAGCCAAATTCTGCCCTCTATTATGCATCTCGCAGTCCTGCCAGAGCAAACGGAGTGTAAAATGTCACAACTCAACTCATCGTTGTTGAAACTGTAAAAAGCTCAGTTGTTTGTTTGTTTGTGGTATTTCAGTAGCATCATCCTGACATGATTAATATGAACTTTAGGCTTTATAGCCCAGTGATACATAGTCAAGACCAAGACATTGCCCAGGCTGTTTGCCTGGTAAAAACCCCATTGGGACTCTTTTAACAGGACAGCAGATTCTTATAAAAAACGTATGATGACTGTTTTTAGGGTTGGGAAATTGGCACATTTCCCTAGCATCCCAGGGTATGGGATGGGAGGGATGGGGACATGAGGCTTTGCTAGAAAGCAGCTCAGAGCAGAGAGAGAGAGCACCGAGGGTGCTGCTGGCAGCCCTTGGCATGGATCCCTGCGAGGAAGAGGATGGTACACAGACAGAGCTCCCCTCCCCAGCAGGCTGGTGAGGTGTCCTTAGTTGTCAGCCCAGTAAGGCTGAGAACTATACGCTGAAGGGATGGTGTCATGGAGATTCCTTCTGCTCATAGCTCTGTCCTAACTGATGCCCCTACCTGCTGCACATCCCTCCGGTGCTGTCTGTTCTCCTGTTGCCATAGAGCAGCTGGAGAGTGCCAGAGTGTGAGCTGATGGTAAAGAGCCTTTGTAGTCCTGTTCTGAGGAAGAGGCTGGATTTGGATGCCTTTCATCTCCCAGTGACTA
>NW_009649449.1:120662-121033 GCF_000708025.1 Charadrius vociferus | reverse complement strand
AGATTAAGAAGGAAATGAAGAGACAAGGCCATCAGTGCGGGAAACAAAAGGGAAATGTAATAATGTCGGGTGCAGGGCATGCGGCGGCACCAAGATCATAGGACAGGCCATACTGCAATTAAGATAGTTAAGTGGTGCCTCACTTTTTCCATGGGGCAGGAAACTTATTTGCATCCCAAACATGGGTAGTTCTCTCGCTGATAGGGATGTGTTATGTGTGTGATGTGGCTGCTCCTTCCTCTGCTGGGCTCTGCAGGCTCAGTGCAGGCAGCGCGGGCCATGCCTCTCTCGGTTCCTTTAGAACAGCGGTTTTGGCAATGCCTGGAGCCTTTCTGCCTGTTCGGGGCTCCCTGTCCTCCACAGCCTTGGGG
>NW_009649449.1:119822-120493 GCF_000708025.1 Charadrius vociferus | reverse complement strand
CAGCAGCCGCCGCCAAATGTGTTTTTAAAGCGATGAAGCCCTTCTGTCCTTAGCAGCACCCCATGCCCGTCCGCCGTGCCAGCCTTGGCGCTCATAGCCGCGGCGTAGCCCATGGGACCGGGGCGCGTATAGGTCACTACCTGGAATTAACCCCAAACCCAGTGCCCACCTCCTGGGAGGATTCACAGCTAGCAGCGGCGAAGGCGCCGGGAAAGGTGTCGCAGCTCACTGCCACGGCCCCAGAGCTGGCATCGGTGCCTGGCAGTGCCTCTCCAGTGCAGCTTGGAGGGTCACTGGACTGATCATTGTCCTGGAAAGATGCAACCACCATCCTTCCTGCTGCTGCAACCCTCCAGGAAAGGCTTGTCCGGATCTGGTGGGATGCTCTGGCCAGGGTGGGGACCGAGCCCTTAGGGCAGAGGGAGAGGAGCACTCTGGAGGAGATTTCTGTATCCTCTGGCTGTGTGCTACGCCGTGACTGAAAAAGCACTCACAAAAGGCAATGCAGGCTTTGTACAAAAGTTTATTGCCGCATACCGCACCGCCGCGGGGGCTCCGGGGGGAGCCTGGCTGTCTGGCTGCTGGACACCGGCCTGGAGGCTCACGGAGCGCTTGAAAGCTGGTCCCGGCTTCAGCTTCTCCCTCTCGTCCAGAAACCTGGGAGACAAGGG
>NW_009649449.1:98582-119294 GCF_000708025.1 Charadrius vociferus | reverse complement strand
ATCCTATCCTATCCTATCCTATCCTATCCTATCCTATCCTATCCTATCCTATCCTATCCTATCCTATCCTATCCTATCCTATCCTATCCTATCCTATCCTATCCTATCCTATCCTATCCTATCCTATCCTATCCTATCCTATCCTATCCTAATTCTAATCCTATCCTAATTCTAATCCTATCCTATCCCAGCTCGGAACCGTGTAGCTGCTTTGCCCATGGATGCCTCTCCTTATATCCTCACTTTCTGCCCGGAGGGAGCTCAGCTGCCCCCTTCCAGATCCCCGCAGGAGCCGGAGTGCCACACTCTGCCCTGCAGCTTCGATAAGGGAACTGGTTACAACTGGCCCCACAGGTGACCCTCCAGGAGAGGGGGGGTCCCCTGAGTGCAGCAAATCCTCCAGAGGGAGAGAACTGCCCCGAGTCATCTCCTCCCCTCCTGGCAGCACTCATTTTCCCAGTGATTTCCTCCCCCTCCACTCTCCATCACTGTTAGGGAGTAGATGCAGTGAAAGGACCTTGCACTTTCTGCCTGTTTGCTCTGCCTCACATCTGCCGGCACGCAGGAGCTGTGAGCTGGCCCAAGCAGGGGGTTGATTGCCCCTCCAAGGGGATGAGGGATGGATCATTTCTCCTCCATAAGGGAGACAAGTCGGGGCAATTGGAAATTTTCCTCTGTCTGCAGCAGCTCCCAAGCTCTCAACAGATTTTTCTTCTCTGTATGCATATTTTTGTGCTATGTGAATAGACCATGTCCTGAGATTTGGGTTTAGGAGATTTTCCTTACTTGCAGGTTCGTGATGATTGTTCTTGCCTTCCTCTGGCATTGTTGGCAGACCCTTCCCTCTATAGCTAAGAGGCACTAACATTTAGTGGCCTAAGTCTGCTGTGAGTGATGGTATAGCTGACCACTTTGCTATAAACTTTACTTGCTCTCCAGCCATGCCTTGGCTTCAGCAGTGAATCAGTCACCACCCTCTCTTCATATCCTACCATCTTTCCCATAAAGGATGGTGTGTTCTGTCCCCCACAGCTTGGGTTGGAGTGAGAAATTCCTATGGAACAAATGTTCTTTCCAGAAAGCCCAGGCGCCTTGCTCAAAGAAAGAAGTTTTGTAGATCTTTGGATTTGGGCTCCACAGATAAAAGTGTCTGAATTATCACTTTGGTGACTGTAACAGGCAGCCTGTTTGTATCAGACTTTCTTGTATTTTGCCTCAGAGCTTTGCAGCAGTTTCTTATTAACTTTCAGTAAAACTTTTGGCATCTTTCCTGTGTGAGTGGCAAATTTCAACTATAAATGAGTACAATATCCACTGGTTCCGGAGTGCAAATCAAGGTGACCCTGTTAGATCCTTACAGAACAAAAGGCAGAACCCATGATATCCTGTGGGTAGAGCAGCATACAGGGTCCTTTCAGTCACCGCCTGGGTAATAATAAAGCAGTTACACTGAGTCTCTGCCTTCTGCCCTCCTCATTTGCTTAGCCTGTACACTCATACATTTCTGTGATTTCACTTGATATGCAGTGATTTCTGCTTGGGCCTTCAATTCAGAGACTGTCCTAAAGCTCAGCAAAGCCAAAGAAAGCCTTTCCTCTGAGTCCAGAGGGTTTTGAACCAAGATGTTTTGGTCTTACTATTGCTAGGTGCTGTATGAACAAGCAACACACATGATGTTTCTACATTTCCTTCCCCCATTTTCTTGTCTTTCTGTTCCACAAATCTATCTACAGCTGACATAATTTATCTTAGATTGGAAGCAAACTAGCAATATGAGCTGGTGTGGGACAACGATTTCTGCATCCAGCAGTCTTAACAGTTGGCAAGTGCTTTTGTTTAAAGCATCACAGCAAAGAAGAACCTGGCAGAGGAATAAGGTGCGTGTCTTGAAAGTATGGTACATGAATGAAGGAAGCTCACATCAGGTGGGAGTGTTATGTTGATAGAGAATAACAGCAAGATAGCTAAAGTGAGCATCAGCCTCAATTTTGTGTGTAGTAAAGACAGGAGTGGAAAGGGATAAAGCAGAGAGAGTTTGTAGGATCTGTGTGGTGACCACGGGAAATAAATACAACTTAGCCCTCTAACTAGGCAGACTTGAGTCTTGGATCAGACCAAATCTTGCTTGCTGCCTAACATCACCTATAAACAGGTACCCCAAAAGCAGATAGATTTGAAAAAGGTACCTGTATGTTCCCTTCTATGTAGGAGTAGTTTTATTGCAGGCTTTCCTCAGCAACTTCTGTAATCCTAGCCTGTAAATTCATGCAATGCTGCTTGGTGGAGATGGAAATGACACAGCTAGAGATGAGCTTCCCCCATCTGACTGGCATGCTAACTTCAAAGGTTAGCTTTGATTATTTAAATGCTAATAGAGCTCAACAAATCACCTAAAGTACAAGCACACCTGGCTTCAGTCCCAGGGATCTAATTATGGAGCCTTTTATGTGAAATAAATTGTCCTTGCTTTCTGAAAAGTGGCTTTTTAAAATGTTCACACAAAATGCCAGGTGATGGGATGGCATGCTACCAGCTCAGCCTCTGTGGAGTTGGAGCTCTTATCTGTTTCTTATTCATCTTCTGTAGGATTCTGTTCACAAGTGCTGATAGCTCAGTCTTCAACCTCCTCTGACCTCCGTTTATTTATCTGCAAATAATTTCAATGACCCACAGTTGATGTTAGTGTAGCTGAGTTTGAAAACAGGATGAGGATGTTCAGGAAACCAACTCCAGTACCACTTACCCTTCATTAGATTTTCAGTGTTATTCAGTGTTGAAATTTCAACATCAGGAAGCTTTTATGCCTGTGAGAATGTGCCTGTTCCTAGGATTACTGAGAGCAAGCTATCAGACCCAGGACTACTAGGCAGGAGGCTGTAACCTTCACATTAACACCAATCACAAGATACTTGCTCTTCATTGTTTGACACCTGTGGGCTGTGTGGATTAACCTTTCCACCATATAGGTTGCCCCTGGGCCAGGTGCAGGGCTATAGCATCCCTGAAGAGGGACTCTATTTAAGAAAGCTGAATGCTTCCTGTCAGGTTCCCACAAGTAAACATGTTTGCTTCTTCTTAGTGTAAGTAAATTGCTGTGTATTGGGGGGGGGAAGGAATGAAAACCTCTTTGTAACTGTATGGAGTTGTGTTAAGTCAGAACAATGAATCAGAAATCCCTTTGGTCATGTTTGTGCAGGGCAGATGTCTTTGTATAACAGAAGCTACAGCAAGAGAGAGTGTTATCTGTATGGCCCAACACAACTTAAAACTTCTGGGAGAATTCACCCATGAATTACTGCGCAGTCTATGGGGCTCTGTCTAGAAAAGCTGTTTGTACTGATCAGGCTGCAGCGTTAGTTTTAAGACATGTGTGACGTGTGTAGTGATATGTGAATTATGCTGAAAACTGATTTACTCTTTCATCCTCCGTTCCCCACTTTAATTCTTCATCTGACTGGTGAAATGCTTCATTTTCTTGTTGTTCTTCTTAGGAAAGGCAACACAGGATATAATAAATTCATTACATGGACTATTCCGTTGTTTGAGAGCTTGTACTCAGGGCTGCCTGTGTAAGTGATGAGACCATTCCTTACCAGCGAATGTTTGTTTAGGGCATTTTCACTGTTGTTTTGTATCAAAGTGAACTTAAACAAAGTAAGTATCAAACAGTGTAAGACCTAATAAAGGCTGTTAACTAGAGAAGCCTTTGGGATATGTTGTTGAATTTTCTGCTTGGGATTTGTGTTGATAGCCTTGGAGCTACTGGTCTGAGGAGAGAAAGGTTCTGGATGATGGAATAGCCATAGACAGGTAGAATTAATGGTAATTTCTAAACGTGCAAGAAATATTGAAAGGGTAAAAGACTGCAAGAAAATAGAGAGAGAAGCTGTTGGTAGCTTATGCAAGGGGAGAGTATCTCCATTAACAAATCATTGTGTGCTTTCTGATCTCAGATAGCTCTTAAGTGTTTAAACATATGTTTAGGAGCTTGTTGTACTGCTGTCCTTCCCAGACCAAATCTGTGGCTTTAGGGTGGAAGCCATATATTGAAAATAGCATGAGAAAAGAACAAAGCTTTCTCTAGTTTGCCTCTGAATAGCTCTGCAACAGGTCCTGGGTCACCTTCGTTCTATGGGAATTGTGGTTAGAAGGAGCAGAACCAAATCACAGAGTTTAAGTGATTGAGGCAGACCCAGAAACTTGGTCTCTAGCTGCTCTGTGCGAACACGCTTTCGTAATGAGAGCTGAACTGCCAGAGATTCAGAGCACATGCAGCTGGAGGGTTGCTGATGAACTTGCTTTGCATAGATGTTTGTGCTCTGTGTTGCAGTTTATATCCAGGGATCCTGTTAGGAATAGGTTTATTACCAGAATATTTTCTTCCAGGAATATTTTCTTCCTGTCTTGTGGGCAAGAAAATGGGAGGAGTACAACTGTGTAGCCTATCTGTCTGCTCCAAGCAAAAGGCTGGAAGTGAACAGCTGTGCTGTCATTTGTGACTGTCAGTGTAGACATTTGTCTGAACAGCCTTACGGACTTCCGTGGAGCTGCTTGCAGCGTTCAGCTCTCATCAACGTTGGGACAGCAGAGTCATGGTCTTGGCAAACCAGCCTTCAGACAGAATTCATTTGACGCAGGATGTTTGCCAAGTAGCTGTTCTTTGATTTGGTCATAGTTAGATGCAGTGAATACTTGGCTTGCTTAAGAAATGGAACTGGTCAGATGCATTTTTTTTGTACAATCTTGACTTTCCTTTTTTGTTGGAAAAATGCTTTTCACTATCTGGACCTGCCTGTGGAACAGTAGGTGCTCTTTAACTTTCTGCAAAGAAGAGAGGTAGCATTTTTTTTTGGCAACATAAGATATACTAGTAAGAAAGAATTGTTTTCCTCTCTCAGTGGCAAATCCAAGTGCAGAGTAACAGCTTTCTACTGATGTCAGCTAAGACAGCTACGCTTTTAGTTCAAATTGTGGTGGTCAAAGACTTGGGGCTTTGTGTCCTGGTTTCTCATTACTTTTGTGAAGATGGCTATGTCAGTCTTGTTCCTGTTACACTTATGTTTAGATAGTAATATCTTAACCCCAGAAACGTTCTTTTGGTAATAAGAAGGGCTTGCTTGATTATGTATCCATTTTTTTTAAAAGCAGCTAAAAAGTCCTTTTTACCAGAAAGCAGCCCTCTGAAATGCCTCTGAATTCCAGTGGATTCAGGAATGATACATGAAAGAATCACAGCTAAGGCTTGAAGGAAATTCACCAAATTATGGAAAACAGTTTATTATCTATGACATAATGAGACTTGTTTATTTATACATTTAGTACACAAGCAGTACTTTTGTAATTACATTTCAGATAGATGTTCACAAATTATTACTCTGATACAAATAGGCAGTACAGCAATGGCCTATTCCATTGACTGAGTAATTCAAGGGACAGGTGGGGTGCAATTTTGAGTACAACATGTGGAGCCAATGTGAATAAGGGCTGGATATCTCACTGAAAGGCAACAGGTCCTTTGAAACCTCAACGTCAGTCCTGTCAAGAAAGCAGAGGAATAAGTAAAAGAAAGAGAAGTGGACAGAATTTCACACATGGAAATTAACTGATTTCTTACTGTTCTAGGGCCAGGTTCAGCTCCACTGTTCTGCTCAGAGTTTCTTTGGATTGACACAAGCATCCCTGGGGAGCTGGTGAAAACCTCTCTGATCTGGCTTCTGTGGCAAGATGAAATGCATACAGCTGACTTGGAGAAAGGAGTGAAAGCAGGTAAAGCAGAGATGTGGCATTCACGGGTTTTAAGTATACAACTGATGACAGTGAATTCTGAGGAGGGTAAAATTAGTAAACTGTGTTTGCAATAGGAGGATAAAAGTTACTTTAAGGCGCTATTTCCTTAAAGCTGAATTAAATGTGCTCTTCTGCATACTGATGCAAATTATACACGAACACACAAACTCTGGCTTTCTCTTACCATGGTAAGCAGTTAGCATCCCAGTCCACTCAGGGACCCGATTCTGTCCAGCTTGACACCAAAACAGCCTCTGGAGAGGCCCTTTTTGCTTCTGCCTTGGTATCTATGGGGTAAACTTAGGAGATCACTGAAGAACCTCAGGAGAGCACTGTCACCCGTGGACATGCTGTCAGGCTGGTCCCGGGTGTTTCGGGTCCACTGGAATTCAGCGTCTTGCTGATCAAAGGCACCTGTTGGGATCGTGTCATCTTGCTCACGGTCCCCCTCTTCTGAGACCAGGGGATGCTCCAGATCCTCATCGAATAGTTTGGACAGACTCTGAAAAAAGGGAAAGGTGGAGAGGGAAGAGGGGAGAAAAAGGAGGGGTTCTGGGAACTCGGTCATTATTTTCATATAAGCCATGCTCAGTGCTAAGTTTGGAGAAACTTATTTTGAACGTTTATCTGAGGATGAAAGTACTTGAAGTGATTTCTGAAGCTGATGATGGGTATCTTTAGTTTCTTCTGGATCACCAAGCTGCTCTGAGCTAACACTGTATGCTCTCTCAAAATGCTCTAAGGCTCTATGCTGTTACCGTATTCTGTAGTTCTGAGCTGACAAACTGTCAGTTAAGTCTTTCCTGGAGCTGGGGATCTGGAGTATGGGCTAAATTGTGAAAGATGGCAAAAGAGGCTTGGTCAAGAGTGAATAAGGAACAAGAAAAAATGGTTGATACCTTGGAATAATAAGAGAAGCAATGCAATGACAGGAGACATGCTGAAAGTGGTGCTAGAAGGATTATATATTTCTTTACAGATTGAGAGGCTACTTTGTATTTGGGAATATCAGATCCCTAGTTAGGTAGCTGGAATGTGTTTTCCTAATGACTTGGAATTCCTGTGCACACAAATACACACACACTCTCTTTTTTTCTCATGTTCTGCCTCTGCAGCTTGCAAGCAGGGACTGCATTACTGCATGTTATGGTTTGAGAAATTCACAACATTTTATTGTTGTTTAGACAATTATTCTGTCACCCAATGACCCCTCCCCACCTGGGAAAGGGACTACGGGAAAAAACAAGGAAACCCAGGGGCTGTAATGTAAACAGACTGAATAGAACGAGACTAGATAATTAATGTTAATAACACTAAAGAAACAATATTGATCCCAATACCAACATAAAATATACAAGGATTATACTCAGCCTGTTCTGTCAGTAGGAAGCTGTGCACTCCCAGCAGTGGACAGCAAATGTCGGACACTGAGAGTGCTACGGCTTTGGGAGGAAGAGCTCAGGGGTCTGGCACCGGGGCAAGAAGTTCTCAGGATCGCAGCCATAATAGGAGAGAAAAACTTCGCAGAAAGCTTCCTAATCTGTGTTGAATGTGATGTTCATGGTATGAAATAATCCTGTTGGCCAGCTTGGGTCAAGTGCCTGGGTCTCGTTCCTCCTCATCCCTGCACCTGCCTAACTCAAAACCACTGAGACCTTGAAACCCGCACACTATAGCTAGCTATACAGTAAATATTTTCACAGTTTGAGACACCAGGGTCTTCTAAAAGTGCAGTTTTCCCAAACATTAGAAGAGAAACTAGTTGTGTGTCGTTCAAACCAGGACACTGCACTACTGGGCTGAGGAGGAGATCGTGCTAGTACAACTCATTAATTCTTCTCTTAGCTTAAACCAAGGGCTTCAGGGAGGACCACACAGGTGACTCTAGATAGGAGTTTTTCCAGAAAAATTCCTTTTACTCTGAAAGTTTATTGCTTCACTCAGTCACAGGATGACCCTCAATCTGCAATCACCAAATCGTCCCCACAGGAAAAAAACATTTTCTTTTCAAATACCTCATGTGATCAGAAATTTAAATCCAGTAATCGATTACATTAGTTTCGCTTCATTTAATAACTCTGTGTCTACCCACCTCAGGGTTCCTGCTGTCATGATCTCTTTGAGTGTCTCGTACTGCTTTAGCTGGGGTTGGAAGAAATGGAGCTAATCTGAAGTGCCTAAGTCCTAAAGAAGCATCAGTTTCTTTCAGTTCTATTGAGCAGCCAGTCACTTACCTGTAAGCTGGAAATGGGCCTGGCCCGTGCCTGGTTTTGACTGACAATAAGCAGCAGAAGGAATCCAGGGCAAAAAAGAAGTTTCAGGTTCGTCTTCATGTTTTGGTGTCTCTGATTCCTCTCCCCTTGAGTCTCTCTAGTTCAGTGTTGCTCTGTGTCTCCAGCTACCAGCCTTTATATCTTCCTCCAACCCCTCCCAAGTCTACCTTTTGAGTTCCTGCCAGTGCAAGGATTGGATTGAGGTTCTGATCTGTTTTCCCAGGAGGAGGAGGGAGGAAATAGTTCTCTTTTCTGATGGCGAATAAATGGAGCGTTTTACACTTAGGCAATGCAGCATCATTCTGTTGCTGTGAATCTGAAGGTCCTTGCAGCCTGCTGTCTTGGTGCCACTTACGTACGTCGGTTTGCTTAGCTCAGTGTTCCTTGGGTTGACTGCTAAACCGTTCCTTTCCATCCAGAGAAAAATATTTGTGAGGGAAGTATAAAATGAGACAGGAAGCACATTATATCCACTACACATTCACCTGGCTCCTTTGTCACCGTGAAGTACCTAATGAGAGGGACAGGGGTCTCATAAAACGTGCTATGTAAGAGCAAGGTCATAATATGGCATTAGTAAACTATGAGACAAAGGGAAACTTTTACATTAGTAAACTATGAGAAGGGAAATCCAAGTCTTAAAAATACAGCAAGTTGTGTTAGTTACTGGCCTGAGTCACAGGGAGGGTGGCTGAAACCAGGCTAACAGGCACAGAAAGCTTCTACATGGCTTAAGTTGAGGAAGAAATTCCTCTTCTCCCCTGGATCCAGATTAAACCTTTTCCTCTATGTGTTCTTTCCCAGTTTATCATACACAACTTGTATTAAATCTGAAATTAGTATGAAAGGAAGCACAGCCCCAACATCTTTCTCACAACGTGTACAGGGACAGTAACAAGCTGCAGGATCAGAATGTGTGTTTGGTGTAGTCTTTCTCTCTTTTTTTGAATGAATTGAAGAGCCAGTTTCAAACAAAATGAATTCTGCTGAGTGTTAGGAAAAGCAGAAGAAACTGAATCAGTTCTTAGCCAGGATCTTGAGGGTATTTGAATCGCTGCTGTTGGCCAGACCTCCCTCTACTGTAAAAGCACCTGGGAGATGTGTTGGTGCCCTGATGAAGATGTGTGTAGATAACTGATTCTCCAAATGCCTCATCTGTTCCGATGAGTTTTTTACTAAGTTCCGTACCAAGAAATCACCCTTTTTCTGTTTTGGGGACACTGGGGAAGAGCAGCAATAAAATCTGTCAAGTTGCGTGTTTTGTAGGGGCTTGAAATTTGGCCCCACTGAAAAATGGGAATGTTCTTGAGTAAGCAATAACACATCTTGATCTTTCACTGCATTTTTACACACATGTGATGCAGAACGTTAAAGGCCATTAAGCTCCATTTGTATAGAGTAAATGGAAATGAAGGATCATCTGGCAGTGTCATCTGATCTTTGAGGTTAAGAGTCTTGTTGGTACTGAAAGCTTGGAAAAAATAATTCTATGGTGCCAGCAGGTTTAACATTTTCAGTGTTTTTTCATCTGTAGCTCAGTTTAAGACAATTATTATGTGCCTCTAGGAATGGGTATTTTAAGGAGACAGCTTATAAAGATCCCTCTATGACAGAAAGGGAGGTCTGATGTTATTACATTGTTGGAATTTCTTTGTTGTTGATGTTGATTAAAACCGCATTTGACCTGAATCTTACTAGAAAATGAAATCATCATTTCAGAGGTTTGAGGTGTGTAATTTGCAGTGTAACAAAACAGTAAGAGGAGGTCAGGACAGTTTCAGGCTTGTCTCTTCTCCAAACCAAAAAACCTCCTAGGGTTGTTTTGTTGGTTTGATTGGCTTGTCACAAGTCTGCGTATATGTGGATGATAAATTTTCTTGACCTCAAGATCTTTGAACTTGTTTTGTGGAAGTTCTGAATTGTCTTTTCGGTAACTGTTGGAAATATATACACTAGCACAGTCCTCATCCATGACTGTGTTGGTAAAATCAGAATAATTAAGGTTGGAAATTACTTTTGGAGGTCTGTGGTACAATCTTGTGCTAAAAGCAGAGCCAGAAGATCAAATTGCTCAGTGGCCTGTCAAGTTAAGTTTTTCAAGGAAAAAAAATATTTCCTAATATCTGGTTGGAATTTTCCTTGTTGCAGCTCGTGTCATTGCCTCTCACCCTGACACTGTGCAGCTGGATGCTGTCCATAAGCAGAACAAAAGGATGTTCCGTCTCCCAAAACAATGACACTCAGTGTAAGTGTGTTTCACAGTGCCGCATAACCTAGACAATGAGGACAGCTTCAGTCCATCTAGTCAACAGCTGGGTTCAAATCAGATACAGCGCAGTGGAAAGTAGTTAGAAACAAAAAGCCATCAAGTGAAAGTCTCTGCTTTACATTCTGGATCTCCTCAGGGCTCAGAGTAGCATTGAAACTCGGTGTCTGAATATTCACGGCAATTTTAAAAATTGCCATTACGATGGTGCAGTTAAGATAGATACTTCCAGAACAAACTTCAGTTTGTAAGAAGGGAGGAACCCCTTAGGACAGTAGAAAATGTTTGGGAGACAGGAGATGGCTTTTTGCCCATTTCTGAGGTGATTTGAGTGTTCATTCGTATGGTGAATCCTCCATGTAGTGTGGAAGGAAGTATCAGGAAGAAGGCAGGCCGGTGTGTGTTGCTCATCTCCAACAGTAAATTGTTTGCTAGCTCACTGAGAGCAGAGATATTATTTCTTATTAGAAGAGTAGGGTTAGGGCATGCATCCCCAGAGGAACGGTATCTGCCTCATCTCTACAGGCTGCAGTGAGGAAGGCGAGCTCTGAAGTTGATAGCGTGTGGCATGCTTAGACAGGTACCATTAGAGCACTGCCGCAGTAACTCATTATCCTCCTCTTCCCTAGCTCAGTGACCCCTTTCGGCCTCCTCCTCCTTCCCAGTCGCTCAGGCCAGCATTTCCTGGCTCACCACAGCTGGCTGAAAGGACAGTGACGTGTCTGCAGCACTTTCGTCAAAGTGGGATCGCCAAGTCCTTGATGGAAGCTGGCACCAAGGGCCCCTCATTGCCAGACATTAACATTTAGCTGTGGTATCCAAGCATCCGCTCGGTCGTCCGTCTCCCTCGCCCTCTCCTGAGTGGTCTAGCGGCTGAGCTGAGGCAGGGTTCAGTGCACAGCATCATCATGAGCCCAGGCTTGGCTGGTAATTACCCAGCTGCAGGTGCTCTGCTTGCTCTTCTGGCACGTTGTTGCCTTCATCTTGGGTCATAACCCTTGCTGACAGCAAGGCCCTGTTGCGGGAGGGAGTGCCGGGGCATCTGCAGCAGCAGTTCTCTACAGAGAAGGGATTGGCACAGGGACTGTTGAGCTCACTGACCTGCTGTAAGGCTGGAAGGTATTCACTGGGTCTGAACCAGTACAGTCCAGAGGAGAGTTTGGTCCCTACCCCAGGGGTGGCTGGGACTGTACGCAGAGGACCTCTGATCTCCTAGTGTCTGTGGTAGCCCATCTGTGGAGTAAACCAGACCTTCGCTACTGGGTGACTCAGAAGGGACTTTCCTTTTCGGCTGGTCATCCCACCGCACACATTTCCGCACTCCTCTTCCTGCCCAGCAGTACTTTCTGCGGGACTGTGAAAGCCAGTAAGAGGGTAGACTCAGGGCTGTTGTCACTCTTCTCTGGGGTGCTAAGGATGCATTTTGCCTTTGCCTGATCTGTTCTGCTCTCACTAATGCTCACTGATCTCTTTGATAGGGATGAAGAGGGGATATTTTTCCTCTGTAGCCCTTTGGGACAGAAGGGGCCTGGGCCACCAGAGGACAAGGAAAGCAGCAGGCTGGCATTTAGTAGCAGGTTGTAGGTGGTTTTGCAGTATTGGGTTCTGATGGTAAAACTTTAATATTAGGTTTGTCAGGCACATTTATCACATTCTGCTGATGCTAATGAAGCCCAGCGGGGAAGCAGCAGTGAGGGAGGGGATGAAATAGCTGGAGATTGTGCTCAGTGCCAGTCAAATGGCTGTCTCGGTATGCTCTGTGGCTCACTGCTGCTTGCTGGGAAAGGAGTTGGGCCCAATTCTGATCTCTGCCGCAGCAGGGATGGAAACAAAGAAGCCACATGGGACTTCTGTATCTGGCCTGTGGCAGCTGAGATCAGTCTGATTTCTCTCATTATCCCCCTGTGCTGGCACTTGGATGGCATTAGGGAGAGAAGCACAACATCCACTGATTCATTGCTGGCTGCTCCTGGCCCCCTTTTCAACGATTCATCTCCCAAAGGAGCTTTTTCTTCATGCCTGAGGGCATTTTTAGGTTCAGCGGTCCTGCTGTGTGGTTTGGTGCTAAAGATCCCCGACTTTGCTCTGTGCTAGTCTTGCTGATGTTTATAACAATTTTGCTGCAAATTCTTTTGACGTCTAGAGGCAAGCTGCTTTTCCTAAGGTACTTTAAGCACACAGACTCCCACTGTCCGTGGTTCAGCACTCTTCAGCAATGGTATCCTCAGCTCTCAAAGGAAAAAGTGGAGAGGGAATGGATCAAGTTATAGATGCAAATAATAGTCGTAGAGCAGGTGAAATGTGAAAACTGCTGGAGAGCTGGTGTGAAAAACACAGACAGCTTTTACAGGCTGTGGTGCTGGAGAAGAGTCTCAGATTAATCATGGTAGGATGATGGGAAGAAAGAAGGGGTTTTGTATGAGACAAATGTGAGAAGTAAGCAGGGTATGAAGGCTAGGCAAACACTGTAGGATCAGCTGAAATAAAATTCAGGATTTTTTGAGACACTAGTAAAATGGATCCCGAAACAAATAGAAAACAAGCTGAGGTGTTCAGAGCAATGGCACAAGACTGCTGGTTGGTGCCTGGTGAGAGGCAGAAGCTTAAAGAAGTGCTCATGTTCCATAAAACCTCACCTAAAACTATATTTTTGGCTAAGCTTTATCTCAAGCAAGAGCAGCATCTTGCTGTCCAGTTGTTTTGGAAAGGTGGGAATGTCTACGCAGGCAAGTTGTAGGTATTCACAGTGCGACTGAAAACATGGATTAGCTGTGCCTGGTTTTAAACCATGTAGGTCTTTTTAGTCCTGTGGTAGCCAGTCTTTCCCCCGCCCCTGCTTTTTAAGTTGGTCCTCAGAAATTCTTAGGCTGATCATGCGCTAAACTGTTTAGAATCCAAGTCTTTCTTTCTCTGTGTTGTATTACATACCTTTGGTATTTGAACTGAGGTCTGATTGGGCTACATATTATTGCCTTACTATAGGAAGATTGGACTTTCAGTGGGAGCTAGGTCAGGCCTCAGTTCGTAAAATTAATTGTATAGTGAAGCATGCAGCTAATTAACAACTGAAAGCAGAAAGACTGTTGCATTACTCTGCAGTTCATAACCTCTGGCAGGAGGAAGAAAGAGAACCATTCCTGGGCAGCATGGAGACTACATATCCCCGGTTGTTTTGAGCTGAGAGAGATTTTGCGAGCAAAACTAGGTGGTCATTCCTGCGAGATTCCACCTAGCCTCTTCGGGTTGGCTGCCTTTGTCGTTAACCAGGTGTGTGGTGACCTCTTCTGGTGAATAGAGAATATGCGTCCGAGTTCGGTTAGAACAATTCTGCTTAAAAAAAAATGAAAACAGATCAGACACTGGGACAGGTTTTGGTAAAATGACCACTTCAGTCTTTCATCCAGGAACATGATATGTACAGTACCAGAAGGGGCTGAGTGGCTCTTTTGCAGGCTTTAGACTCTAGTAGCCATGTGAGGATGTGCGAGTGGTTATGTCTTGGGAGGGCACATGGTATGTGTGTGATATATGAATGGGTGTGTATGATATATAAAAGTTTGTGTGTACAGCAGTGTCAGATGTTCTGGTGGGTGGCTAAGTTTAGATCCACCACTAGATGTGTCGATTTGGACTCATGATGGATTTTGCAGAATGTAAGTTTCTGTAAGAAGAGATGGGTGTGGGGAGGACATCTCTTCAGCATTTTGTCTGGGGTAACATTTGCCAGGTTTTTCTTTGCAACCTACTGCATCCTGGAATAGCTTGGAGCCGTGTCAACAGTGCCCATTGATCCAGAAGGTTTGTTAGCCAAGCGGTCACACTATCCCATTGTGCTATTTATTGCTGCGTGCCATTTGTCAGTATAGAGCGTGCAGAAGAAGCAGCTACTTCTAGAAATGGCTAAACAGCTACAGGAATGAGATGGCACCTGTCCTAGAAGTTGCTGTGGTTGTTTACTTCCCCCCTCTCTCCCCTAACAGACTGGTGATGAACCTAAGAATAACTTGACTAACTAAAAATGTAGCCATTACATAAAGCCTATCCTCCACTAAGCACTGTAGATTTTCTTCAGCCTGTGAGAGAGTGGTGCTGTGCATAACCTCAGTTTTGTATTCCCACAGCAGGATTCCAATTGTCCACTGGTTTTAACACATCTCAGACCCATGGACTTTCCTTGACTAGAGAACTGTGTACCTAGGTCCCTGCTTTTTGAGAACAGGGAGGTAAACTGTCCCAATTTTCGTTTGGCAGAGAATTCACGTGTGTATTATTCTTTCTCTTGCTTTCAGTCATAGTCTTCTTCATCAATGCTTCTCATCAGTTCAGGCACAACTGGATACTTGCATGTGCCCATGCTTGCTCACTAGGATTAGAAGGCAAATCCTTCATGTCACAGTGTGGGAAGCGGTTGGTTGTGACAGGGAGACTGTCCTGGGAGTCTGCAGTGGATGCACATTAGGCTATGTGTGAGCAGGAAGAGCTCCTTCCTACCTCGGGTTGGTGAGCTGCAGTGGGAGGAATGCAGCCTCATCCAGAGCTTAGCTAAGCTGCGCTTTCTTAGTAAGTAGCTATGGTGAGTCTTATCACCCACTGTTCTTGATTTGACAACCCTTCTTTGTTTTCCCAGAAAATAATCACTGTGTTTGCCAAGCTTCTGGAAATAGCTACATCCTTTTGTGGTGGAGGATGGCATGGCCGTGGTCCAGAGGGGCAGGATATTTTAGCTGTTGCTTGTCAGCACAGCGAGATGGGCGAGTAGCGTTTCAAAAAGTAACACTTCTAAGGCTATGATAAGGTGCTCAGGCTACAGGGCTGGAGCCTGTGTTCATGCTTGAGATAAACTCCACTGTCAGCGCCACATTCACACCTCCCCTGTCACATTAGGCACCCCATGGTCCTGCCTTTCCCACTAGTCACTTGCTACAAAGCCTCAGCACAGGGGTATCAGGCCCTGTGCCTTCCTCTGCAGAGTCCCCAGGGGCTGAATTGCTCCATGTGCCCTTGTGGTGACATTGAGGTGGCTAGAGGAAATACTGTGGGTTAGAATAGATTTGTCACCGAGGATTGTCACCCTGAACTTCCTTTGGACTCAGCCACTTCCCTTTGGGATGCCCTGTCTCGCCATTGCAGTCTAGACAAAGGAGAAATGGGTAGACAAGCTATAAGTTAGGGCTTGCGGTGTGGGTTAGGGGATGTACAGTAGTGGGGCTGCTTCCTCGTGTGAACGCAAACACCAAATGTGCTGTGTGAAATGACAGAGATTGGGGGAAGGCACTTAAATCTGCCTGTGGGTGCTGAGGAAATACATGAGTTCACTCCAATTACTTACAGTCCCTCTGTCTCTGTAAAAGTGAATTTTGAGTCAAATGTTTAGTGGCTATGGGCTGGACAGAGTTACTCTGGAATTGGAGAATTTAATTTAACTAATTTACAGAGACAAAAGACAGTTGTGTTAAGCAACTGAATGCTGCTAGAAAGCTGAAACCCGTGGGGCTGTGGCAGTGGGTAGAAGAATCACTCCTCTAACCAAAATAGTTTAATCACTGCAAAACCAGAGCTTAAACCTAGCTTCAGGATGAGGAAAATACAGAGTTCAGAGGTTTCCTCCTACACATGTGGTGTCAGCTTCAGGTCACAAAAAAGTGCTTCGTGGAAGTGTGGGTATGATACAACTTGCCCTTACAACAGGCTTATGTGGACAGGGAAATGAATGGGATTTTGTCACCAAGCTGAAGACGTCCTCTACTCATGATGTGATCGGAGAGTTAAAGTTACTACTTAAGTTAATATAACTGTCAACCAGATTGAGAACCCATGAGACTGCTCGCTGTTGATCAGCTGCGCGGATACAGCTTCAGTTCTCTGTCCCTCTGGGTGTTTCAGTCCTGACCTTGAAGGATTTTCAGCCTATATGGAGCTAAACTCTTTACTCTCATAAATTATGTATTGATGGAGGGAAGGTTTTGGCCATTTGCACAAACAAACAAAAAAAAAAACCCAAGAAAACACTTACGGCTCCATGTGTGCACAGACAGTTTTATGTGTGCGAGTCAGCAAATAGCATTTTTACAGACGCTTGCTAGCAGTCGGTAGAGCAGTCAGGCTTGAGTAGCACCTGCACATGGAGGGGTTGTGCAGTATGTCTGTGTGTGCCTGATGGGCTGTAGGAAATGTTGAACTCACTTCCCTGTCAGTGATTTAGCTCCATGACCTGTTCAAAGGGGGCCTGAGATGCCACCTTTAAGCCTGAACTTTAACACCCTGGTTACATTGCTGTGTCCCATTGCAGTGAGCAGGAGGTCCGAGAGCATGTTTGATCCATGTCTGTCTGCACGTCCTGATCTGGGAGCAATTTCTTCCGTGTATCTGCTCATTTCCCCCCCCAAGAATCATCTCTGTCTGCTCTGCTTTGAAGGCTGGATGGGAAAGCAAAGCAGTAATGGACAGGTAGGGTGGGAATACAGCCACACACATTACTAGTCCTTTTTACAGGAAATAGTGCTTCGGTGCTTTCTGAAATGTGGGAGAACCCTCCAAAGGGTCTTCACTTGAGCACTCAAAACCCATCTTTGAAAAAACCCATTTTGTGAACAGGTGTCTATGCTGAAAACCCTTAACTGTTCTTACTTAAAACCAACATGCTAGTGTGGCTCCTCTTTGCACAGCTGATAGATGCCACAAAACTGTGGAGGTAGACAATGCTTCCCTTGCCCACTGGAGATTCTTCACATAACTTCTGCATTGTTTGACCAAGAGGATTTGTTTTACCATGTCACCTCCCTGAGGATAACGGCACATTTTTTTGCTTAGTGTTGAAGTGTGAAGACCGTTGTGAGCCATGACATCATATCTCAGGCCAGAGCAGATCAGGAAATGACCAAGAAGGCCTAAAATATTGGCCATGGGAAGAATGAATGGAGGAGAGAAGGGATATGATACAGCAATGCTCTTTAGCCTAGATAGGTCAGATGCACTTGACAAGTGTAATAGGACCAGGAGATCTTTGACACTTTAGCACATGGTGATATTTTAGTGCCGAGAGATGGCTTGTGGGACATAGAGGTGAACTAGGGTGCAAATCCACTAGATGACATGCTGATAAATCAGAGCTGCACTTAGACAGTGAGGAGTAAAGGGGATATGGGCCTGAACAGCTAGTCTGCTCCAAATCTGACCCTTCTTTGACTCTAGGAAGCGTAAAATGAATTCTGGGTCCCAATCTCTCACCACAGCTAGAACAGTAATTCCCTCCACACATGTATATTAATGGCTATGGCTGTTTTGGGGGGAGTGGAAGGGAAGGAAGGTGGTAATAGAAGAAAAGCAGCAAACTACATTTTCTAGAAAAAAATTAATGTTTTTTGCAAAAAGAAATCATTTTAAGTACTGGTACATAAACTGAATAGTTTCAACTATTTTTGAACAGATGTAAACCAGAAGGGGATTGGTCTCTTATTTTTTTTTTAAAGAAGAGCTTTGTAAGGTAAATTACCTCTGAGGTCTTGCTCAGTGGGTTACAAAGCTGAGGGCTTGTTTTGGTCCAAGGTTGCAACAGCCACGGGTCTTATCACTGAAGTCAGAGCCAAGACAAACGTTCGGGCTTGGTCATGTCGGTCTCATTTTGTCCACAGCAAAAGAGGCCTTCACTAATGTCCAAACAGACCTCACTCGCAGAGACTGGTGCTGTCTTGCTGCTCATTTTGTAAATAATCTGCTCTCCAAATCGCTAGAGCACATTTCTCTCTGTAGTTCTCTCTCCTTGTTTCCTTGTGTTGTGCATTGAGAGGAAGATGATTTAGCTAAGACTTAGCTCTTTGGGGTCTTTTATTCTGTAATTGTATGGGACACAGGATTGACCAGTGATCAAAGCATTGCTTTGCGAAGTGGAAATGTGCGTTGCTTTCATGATCTTGTCTGCAGTCTGAGCAACTGTTCGTCTCTGTATTTTTCCCCCTGCACGAAGCGTGTGTGATGCTCCCCTGTCTCACGTGGATATGATGAAACTAGGTTGTTGTCTGTGCATCTGTGGCAAGAATGAGTGAGAGCCTTTGCAGATACTCAGTAATTACCTGGTGACCGGAAAGCTTCTACTGGAGGAGAGAGGCTGCATTTAAAACTTCTATACCTCCTAACTGTAACACTGCGTGGCTTTCCAGAGCTATTTTTTGCACATCCCTAATCATTATACTACTGTACTTTAAACCTCAAAACAGATCTCCACTTATACAGGTCTGAGAGCTTGATTTGGTACCCCTTAACTTAGCTTCAAAGCAAGTACCTTCATTGAGACAACAAAATGTCCTGTCCCTCCAGGCTGAGCTTCTAGGCCCCGTGCCCGCTGATTTGTTCCCTAACGATCCTGCCAACTTGAGGCTGCGAAGCACAAGTGTTGGTGAGCCACGTGTGGAAGGCAGAAAGTTCAGAAGGGAGGAATTCCTGGAGCAGCAAGAGGAGGGGGGCATGACAGGAAAAGGGGACTGATACTTCCCTGAAGAGCCCATCACAAATAGTGCAAGAATAACAGCTGTCTGTCATGGCTACAGATTCCCTTATCTGGGAGCGTTGAGCGGTGGAGCCTGTCGACACTTCTGCCTCGCGCCCTGCTCTGCACTCAGCCGCCTGCAGATACAGAGTGGCTTGAACAAGTTCCAGTGCTCGCTCTCGGAGCTTCCCAGGACCCCGCCGCGCAGCGCCGTTGGGCAGCCAGGTGACATCACTGCCAACAGCCCGGTAGGCGCTTCCTGTGTCACATTCCCAACTGAAGAGCCTCTTGCCAAATCCCTGTCGTTCTACACAGTCTTTTTAGGAACAAATGGTCTAATTTTAGCCCGACTGCCACAAACACCTTCCTGAAATAGACTCTGACTCTCTCCTGCCTTGTGCATGTTCTTGAGAGTTTAAAAACAAAATCCCCAGTCCTTAGGTTCCACAGCTAAGGCCTCTGTCAGCCTAAATTTGGGCAGTAAGAAATACTGAGCAGTGCAGTGGGGAAACCGCTGTGACTGTTAGACCCGTACTGAGCTGAGCAAGGACAGGAATGTTCCAGAGAGGCAGAAACTCAGGTGATGGCACATCACAAAGTTGTATGGATCTGGTCCAATCTGGATGAGTTGTTCTGTACTTCAGGGACTTTGCAATAGGAAGAACTTGTTGTTTTCACGGCTGATTGCAACCAGATGTGACATTTAGAAGTATAGTGAATGGACTTATGCAGTGGCCTCTGTGGTTTGCCTAGGACAATGGCTCTAATCACCATCCTTTGTTTTTGGGGCCTAACTGGATGGTCACTAGCCTAGGAGTCAATAAACTGTGGTTCTGATCCCACAGCAAAGTCCATTCATATGTGTCTGTGCTGTCCTTAAAGGGCATGTGCAGCAGTGACCTGCGTTGAGAATGAATAAAAAGCACTTATAGAAGAATTAGGAATTACTTGGAGATGAGGACAAGGAGCACAAACCCCACAAAATCACTGGGGTTTTATGCTCCTGCCTTTTGTCATTTCCATGAGTTTGATTATGTGAGCTCTTGCACTGAAGGATCAATGCAAACCTGTACTGCTGTTTTTAATTAGCAGTAAAAAGCCATGTCTTTAAAGAATTCTCTAAATAGGAAAGGAAAAATGTTTTCAGGCGGCTGTTGCCTTTATGTCACTCTCTTGGGAGTGACATACACCCCCTTTATATTCCTTTAGACCTGCTAATTAAGCAGCTCCTTGTATCTGCAGGTCAGCTGATCAGCTAATGGACTCCCTGCAGTCTCCAGTGCACCATGTCTTGAAGGGTAAATAGGAAAAGGCAAAAAGCCCGTGGGGGTCTCACTGGATGCCGGCCTGACTTGTCCACAGGGCCTTTTCTGAGCAGCACTGAAAGCAGGCACACGAGACAAAGCACAACGGCCCCCAAGGCTGTTACCCTGGGGTTTGCCAGGGTCATTGGGTGTATGGCCAATGCAGCATGTGAGACTATTAGCCAGGAGAGCTTCCCAGCTTGCCATCATTCAGCTGAGGACTAAAAATACTGTTGGCTCATATGAGGTGAATGCAAAGTGGCTGGTGTTACTGAATACTCTAAAGGCCAAACCCCTGGCACCTGGCTCCAGCTGGGCTTTAATGGAGGAGAACAAAAGCGGCAGTAGGGCTTCATGTGCTGAGCATCGCGGCAGGAGCTGGGAGTGCGCCAGCACATTCAGGGAAGGACAGAAGGGACACGGGGGACAGGACTTCTCCATTCTGGGTGAGCACCTGAGTTACCCCAACTGCTGCACAGTCTGGGATAGCTTTTGCTCTCTTTCTCTGGCAGTATGAGCCAGGATCTTTGAAATGTCACTGGCAAGAACTTTGACAAACTGATTAATTTCAATGAACGATTTTTCTCCCCCCCCCGCCAC
>NW_009649449.1:74517-98567 GCF_000708025.1 Charadrius vociferus | reverse complement strand
CCCCCCCTCTCATTTGGCATATCTTTAATAACAAACTTCTTAACACCCTGAAAAGCAGTGCAGAGCCTGCAGGTTAGGTAACTTACTGGAGGTCATTGAACAAGTTGTTAGCAGAGTCTAGTGCTCAGCTTTGATATTTATTTATTTATTAGCTTTTTTTTTTTTTGGCTTCCATTTCTGCATCTGGGCCATAGTGGTCATCCCAGCTGTCCTGGAATATGTGAGAGTAGGGAACAATCATTGCCAGAGTGGGTTTGGGAATCAGGACCAGCTAGAAGCTGACCAATACTCCAGGATATGTGCTCTTTTCTATTTCATCTTATTAATCCTCCTCCCTTTTTACCTGCTGTCTGGTTTCAAGGGCATGTTCCCATTTAATGACTCGTCTCAAAAGACTTGTTTTGCCTTTCTTGCTTCTCTGTCCTTCTGCATCTCGAGAGGAAAATGCTGTGACAACTCAGTGACATTCCCTTCTTCTCCTTTCACTGCTTGTGACAAAGTGAGTGTGGGACTAGAGTCCAGTCTTCTCTTGG
The DNA here is from genome assembly GCF_000708025.1 of Charadrius vociferus. Classification (NCBI taxonomy): domain Eukaryota; kingdom Metazoa; phylum Chordata; class Aves; order Charadriiformes; family Charadriidae; genus Charadrius; species Charadrius vociferus. The sequence continues at coordinate 98,034 of NW_009649449.1, read as the reverse complement.
CAGCCCGAAAGGATGCTTAAAGGCCTGTGAATGCACCATTTCTCAGGCAGGCCTGTGCTGACACCTGGCGTTCAGTCTGGGAAAATGCTGATTATTGTACCGCCCTGCTCTGGCCTTGAGAGAATTCGGATGTGAACAAGCTGGCTGAGGGGGAAGCAGAGATTCTTGCTCCTAGATCTGCTCAGAGGACCAGGACAGCTTATTTTCCGGACTCTGCAAGCCATGTAACTCAGCAGTATGAGTAGTGCAGGATGGCTGAAATAATCTGTATGATCTTCATGGAAATGAGGGGAACCTTTGAGTGATACTCAGGGAAGGATATGGAGAGACTGACTTTGTATGTCAAACTCAGAAATGGAAACTGCTTTTATCCCTGTGGGATTTGTCTAGTCGAAGGTGTATCTCTGTGCTTTTGACTAGGTTGAAATCCACTACCCCATCATAGCGTAAACTTGAGACTTGGTGTTAGTCTGATCCAGACCCAAGTTTTCGGTCTAGAAAAATGTTTCATCTTACCAGCAGTCAGTCTCAGAGTTAGGCCAGCCAAACCAGTACAGCCTCAACCTTCATCCACTCCAAGGCTTGTTATATGTTAGGCACAGACAATCTAAAAATCTTTGGAAACCAAGCCTCCATATCAAAGCATCAACTACATGCATAGAAAGCAGCTCATCACTTCCTCCTTCGTCTCTGGAGAGGGACTGTTCAGAGTTGAACCAAAGCATGTTTCGTTAATAAACACTAATTGCCGTCTATCATCAAGCACACAGGGCCATTTTCTACTATTTTCTCAATTAAAAATCCACACTGAAGCCTCTGAAGAGATGAAGATCAGAACAGGCTCAATTTTCCATGCAAATAACTTTGCCTCTGATCTTGACCCAGGATTTTCATAACAAATAGAGACAGCACGGGGCTCCTGTGGCTCTGAGCTGCCCTGCGGTACCCAGCTGTCCCTCTCCCTCTCCCCGGTGGTGTTTCTTTCATGCCTGCTTGTGAAGGGATATGTGCACCTGAGGCATTTTTCTTTGACTTGAAAGTCATGGCTCTTCAACAACATTTATCTGTCCTCTCTTTTCTTTTTATTTTTTTTTTTTTTCCTCTCTCCGCACCCCCTCCCCCATTTGATCCCACTTACTGATGCTGACAGGAACCAGATGAAAGGATCTCAGCTTCTCAGTGTCAGTACTGGGCAACACCTAGATTTATATATGTGGTTTTGAGTACATGTGATTGCGTGTTTGTTTAACACTGTGTTAGCACGCCTGTGCAGCTTCCACACGTCTCCAGTAATACCATCATCAAGCGTTTAAAAAAAAAACCCAAAACCCAACACACCACCATCCCCTTGGATTCAAGAGACTGACTTTTAAAAGAATTATCTTTTTGAAGGGTTTGATTTGTATTCTTCATGGCTTTCTGTGATGCAGCTTGCTGTAATATGATTTTCATTTGTTTTCTTTGGTGGGAAAGTATTGGAGCAACTTACAAGCTACCTGAATGGGAACATCTTAACCGCATGCTTGCAGATATCTTCTAACAGAAATGAAGTTGTATTTGCACCAATGTAGGTATTCCGTGTAGACAAGTTCTGAGATTTGGGGAGGTGGGAAGGGAGGTTGTGCTTGAGGTAAGCAAAATATCTTGTTAGGTATTTATAAGTTGTGAGACCGGAGTGGCCATTGAAGCAAAATCCTGCATGAGTTGAACCACTGAATTTGCTTGAAATAATTCTTGCTTGAACTGGTGAATATATTTTTAGAACACCACCTGATCTGGATTCATAAGACACTAGTGCTAGAGTTAGTTCTGTGGTTCATTCTTTATCATGTAGAAACATACGTATTAGATTTATCGTGAGTATTTCAGCCTCGAACTTCAGTCTACTAAGATCTTTCTCTTATGCAGTAGTAATGCTCTACAGACCAAACCCTCTCCCCCCAACTTGTGCTTCTGTTCCCGTCAGAATGGTTCCCTCATTATGGAATTGCTCAAAGAAGGAAGCTAGCAGTATAGGGTTAAGGTTATGTGCAGCCCACTTACAAATTAATTGAACTCTGTGTAGAGTTACTAATTGTCAATGACAGGAAGTAATTCAGTTTGCTTTGATTTCTCTGAGTCATATGTAGAAGAGGAATTTACTATGCTCTGCTCATCACTGCAGAGGTGTCTTTTCCTCCAACAAGAAAAGTAAATTACCATTTGATGGGAGAAACAGCTTGTCCTTCTGATGTCTTCCATACAGCTAGACTACATCTTTGTCTCACCATCAGCCCCCTTGGTGGCTGGATAAGGGGAAAATATACATGTGTGGAGAGGAGATTCCTCTGTTGTGGAGAAGAGCTGGAAAGACAAAGTGCTTCAGAGACTTAATAGAAGTAATTTAATGTTGTTCCCACATAATTTGTATCTTTGAAACAATGATCAAAAAGAGTAATTAACCCCTTCTCTTCTCTAGCAGGATCTTACTACTCCCTCTTCTACTATCTACAGTTATATGTGCCTTGCAAGCGATAGGTTACTGGAAGGATGTACAGGCTGGCTTGAAATAAGCTGTCTCAGGTTCCAAAAGTGTCCTCACTATGTCTGTATGTCGAGGGCTAGATTCTGTGTCACCTACAAATATGAGTCTGGAATAGCTTTACTGGAGTGAAAGGAGTCATATTGCTGTACTTCTCTTATCTACCACTCATGCTCCTGATGGAGCTCCACCTGCACTTCTGTAGCTTCACCTTGTTTAGAGACACCTTTCTAAATTTATGTTGGTGTTTTAGGTTCTCAAGTAAACATACTAGTTAAAAATGTGAATTATGGCGAAGAGCAAAAAGAGAATATTATTTAAAAGAAACGTGTGTGCCTGGAGCAGTCTAGTAATTTCTTATCCTGTCACATCTCATCTACAAAACCTGGGAGAAACTCATTTTTCCATATTGCTTTAATAGCGTGGTTTCCAAGTTGTGCCCTGTGTTCTAAACTGGCACCTTTGTCACCTTCCCCCAAAGCAGGCGAGCGCAATGACGTGAGGTTCTCCTGGAGGCTGTGGTGAGAGCTTTGATGAAAGCCATTCCTCTGCTTCTGGCTCGCACCATGGGTGGCACTCTCAGGGGTCCAGGCAGGTCTGGAACTCCCTTGAGTGTCACTGTCGGGGCTCTGCTTATCCCAGGGCATTGCAGGGCTCTGCTCAGCTGCTGCTGCTCCCACAGCGCCGGCACTACACTATTGAGAGAGGAGTACAGGTTTGTACATAGCGGAGCCCTCTGCTTGCAGGACAAAGATCCAAGTTCTACATGTCTCAGCCCTTAGTGAACAGCGCGTTATCTAGGAAGTCTCACCCTGCTAAATGTTCACCTCCTTACTTGTTGGACACATCCCTGGCTACTTTCCATCTTCTTTTTCTTGGAGATTGCTGGATTCCAGTGACACACCAGGCTGTCATTTTGGACACTGTAGTTCTTGTTGCCAAGCAGCCAGTAGGTTTTCATTTTCCCTTTGCCCTGGACCAAAGAAAAGAGAGAGAGCAGTAAGCAGCTATTTTCATGGGATATGAGGTAGAGCAGAGAATCACTATGGCCGGGGCTTCTCTTCCCTCTCTCATAAGTGGCTGATGTTCAGGTAAAGAATTGTAATTTATCTGCAGTTTGGGTGCTAATAATTCTTTCAGTTCAGAAAAAGGCCTTGGTGCTCACTGGTAGTATTGCTAAGGGTTTAAAATCAGCCTTACACCCATGTGTCTTTGTAACTGAATCCTGACACTTTCACCCATATTCCTGTGGTTCCGTGCAGGTGCAGACATAGCAGCTGTATTTCAAAGCACAGAGTAATACTTCTGCGTCAATTAGGAGCAGTAATCTATAGCCACTTCCAGCTGAGTGAGCAAAAGAACCTTGGGGCCGTGGTTAAAAATTGACTTGCAATTCACAGAAGAGCAATGGCCACATCTATCATATCTCCTTCCTATCTCATTAAACTCCTTTACTGTTGCAAAGTTACAGGAAAGCTGTTACCTTGACTTCAATTTCTCCTCTCAGTTCAATTTCATAAGCATCATCTGTGAGAAGAGCATCATACGTAGCAGAACTGATGTGGATCTTCTGTGCTAGGATTCGGAACAGACCATTAGAAATGAACGATTCCCCTATTCCTAGAGACGACACACCAGCCCTCCTGCATTTGTCAGCCCAGTGTTTCCACCTTTTCTTTGGAAAATGTCAGCACAAAGAAGGGGAAGATGCCTTAAACATTGGTTGGGGACTCTGTGACACAACACACAGATGTCAGCTAAAACATAGCAGCATTTCAGCAGGTTACCAGACCCACAGACATGACTCTGCAGTGCTGCTCTGGATATCTCCGCACAACAGCATTGTACAGCAGTAAAACCAGGCGATACTGGTAACAAAGGCAGCATAAAAGGCTGGACCAAGAAAACATGCACTGCCCTCTTCTATGTAGCCATGGTGTTTCTACCTAATACCTTTGTGTTAAAGTCCTTAAAATCAAACTCAGCTTACTTTGTGCTATTTGGCTTTTGTCACTCTCTTTCTCCTCTTACCTCCAATCGCTTTCCAGAAATGGCAGAAGGGATGTTACTCTACTTCACCACGTGAATACACAAGAGTTTCTCCTGCTTATTTGATAACCAGTGTATGTACAGGGATAGCTGGGACTGCGGGTCCTGCATGTGCTGGTTCTTTTGATCTATGGTAATTAGTCTTTTAGCCTGGGATATACTGCAGAGAATTCTCCTTCCGTACGAACCTTATTTCACACTTGGCCCTGCCCAATGTGAGGAGGTGTTAGGGGTTTTCCTTTCACTGCAATACTTACGAGACCTAGAGTGCAGGTGTGAGCCTGACTGGCACGTAAGGAACGCAGAGATTGTGCCCGAGTCACTTACGCAAGCTGGTGGACTCCATGCGGGAGGCTGTGTTTACAGTGTCCCCAAATAGGCAATAACGAGGCATTTTGTACCCCACAACTCCAGCCACGCAGGGTCCTGAGGAAATGCAAGGCAGAGACACCCCAATAAGAAACGAGTGGAAAAAGTGCAGGGAGGTACCAAATGAAGACACCTTTGCCAGTCGCTCTGGATCCTGAGAGGGCAATGGCAACTGGGAATACTCAGTGCAGCTAGGGCCTGGCTGCACTGTATTTACTGAAGGAGAGAAGTCACAATTTGATTAGCTGTAGCTAATTGGTGCTGATATCAAGGGAGGATGCACTTTGCCAGTACTAAATTGTTTCACAGCCTTTTCCACACTGATGCGAGCAAAAGACATTTCACCCCACTGTTACTACTGGAACTGGGACAAATACTCAGCCTGGGGTCCTGCGGAGAGTCAATGGCTTGTACAGAAATGCAGAATTTCTCTCCTCACATAATTAGACTGTGTCCTATTCTCTTTTTCTTGTGCCTCCACCTCAGCCCGCGTACCTGTGTGTATCCCAGCCCGCAGCTGCAGTCTGCCCATTGGCATATGAGGGATCACAACCTGACGAACTGCCGCCACCAGATCCAGAGACATTTTGGCAATCTCGTCAGCGTGTTTGGTGCCATTCCTCTCTGGAAGGCCGCTCGCTACCATGTAGGCATCACCAATGGTTTCCACCTGATGGGAAAGGGCACGTGTCACTGAATGGCAGGCACCAAGGTTTTCTTTCAAAAGGAGACCAGAATAAAATATATCTCAGCTGTCCACCACTTGCCAAGCTGCGGTGTAGTCCCTGTGCGATGGTGGGTCTTGGATTTCACGGCTTTTGGCCAGCTGGCCCGGTGTGTTTGATATTCACTAGGGAACAAAGCAAGAAAGATTTCAGTAACGTCCAGATTCCTTGCCTGCAGGTTTGTACTCACCTTATAAACATCATAAGACTCAATCCTGCTGTCAAAGCAGACGTACAGATTGTTGAGCATCTCGACAACTTGCAAGGGAGTACAGGAGGCAGCAATGCTTGTGAACCCCACGATGTCCGAGAAAAAGATAGTCACCTATCACAGGGAGAAGGAAAGTGTGAAGCTAAGGTCTCCAGGCAACAGCGGCAGAGCCTTTGAAGAGTTTGGGGATTTGTGAAATTCTGAGCAGAACAGCCTAAGGCACAGGCTGCACATAGAACCAGTGTTGAGGAGCTGAATAAATACAATTCTAAATTAACAAGATCTGGCTCTAAATTGTTCTCTGTTAATTTGACAGATAAAATTATGTTTATCTCCAAAGTTTATCATCTGCACTTCTCTGAATACCTTGTGCTAGGTGGGAGACTGAAAGTCAAGTGCTTTGAATCTTGTGAGCGCTGATCAACAGAATTCTTGTAGAAGTAGGGCCTGATTTTTCTTTTAAAGCAATTTAAACTGTGGTAGAGATCAAAACTAGGTATCAAAACCGCTGTCTCTGCTCTTGTTGAATTCGGAAATACTAACTGGATTGTGTTTCTCTTCAAGTGATGTCTATCTTTGTTATCATCAAGTAATTTACAGACAAATTAACTTTTTAAAAACATCAGATATATAAAAGAAAGAGCAACAGCAACCATATCTGAATTCACAAAGGGAAATGTGTGTTATAGCTGTTGGCAAATAATTGTTTCTTCTCTGTGCTATGTGTGTTATAGCTGTTGGCAAATAATTAAGTGTTTCTTCTCTGTGCTGCGTGAACTTTCTCAGTGTTTAAACTGAAATTGTTCTTTTATTTGTCTTTCGTAATAACAATTAATCCAGAAGAGTCACCTTTTCACTCCCTGCCTTGGTTCAGCTACTTTTGATGTCTTGACTATTGTGAATTATAATTAATTGTGCAATTACAGGTTGCTGTTTCGATAATGACACCTACAAATTAGATACAAACATTTATTATTGTGTTTCACAGCTGACAGTAACAGGGCGTTCAGGGGAAAAAGAGTGAATAGAATTGCAATTACTGTAGCATGAGGATTTTGGCAGTGGGCTATGCAGCACAGCTGCTGTGCTCAGCATCGACAGCAGCGTGCATGCTCTGCCGCAGAGCTGCAAAGAAACGGGTGCCTGGCCAAACTCTGCCCGTGTTTTTGTGTCGACAGGCTTCGTTACAGTTCCACACTTGAGGCTACGAGATCATCCGTCCCTCTTATCCTTCTCTAAGTCCCACGCTCTCCTTTCAGTTATGTTTAATACTGACAAGTACAGACAGGATTTGTCCTATGTTGGTTTTTTGTGATTCTTCCCATTTTACAAGGAGGAAACTCAGTTCTTGCTCCTGTGTACTCATGATCTAACGATGCTGTCTGGCATTCATGAGTAGGCTCTTAAACCCAAGAAGACAACTTGCCAACACAGGATCTTTGACATCTAAAGCTACCCTTCTGGAAATTTCAGGTCTTCTTCCTTCCCCATCAGCCTAAGTGCTTCATGGCACATTGCACAGCTCTTTACAAAGCCCATGGTGACTATCTGGATTCCCATCCACACTCAACTATGGGTTGAGGTTCCTCAAAACGGAGGCAAGGTAGGTGCTTTTTTAGGTGAATACTTTTCTATCCTTGGTGACAGCATCCTTTCCATTTGCTAACCTGATCATAGTTTTCTGCCTCAACTTTTTGGCATTTCCTTAACTGCTTGGCCACAGATTTTGGCAGCATCTGGTGTAAGAGGTCCTCAGCTAGCCGCCTCTCCCTTTTCAAGTCTTCTGTCTTTTCCTTGATGTTCCTGGCATAATTGTGTATCCAATCTGTCATTTGCTTGAAGGACACCAGGATTATGGGGTAAATGAGGCAGGCTATCACTATCAGACTGATTTTAAGGCTCATTGTGGACAGGATTTCCTTAGATTTCTTGATAAGCTTTTCCTGTCCCTTCTGCAGTAGGCAGCTCTGTACATAACTCAGTCCCTTTGCCACGGCTTCAATGGACACAAATTCATCTGAGCCCAGGAATGGGATGAAAAAAGAGATTCCTTCATAGTGGGTGAAATGAAGTGATAGATTGACGTTATCCATCCAGCACTTATGTACACTCTCTGATGAGAAGATAGCATAGTTCAGAATGGCAAAAAATTGATGCAATGTTGTTTGAAAGCTTGTAGATGCTGGCATTAAATGAGCTTTCAGCATGTCTTCTCTTATTCGAAGGGTAAGTTTAAAAGCTACTATGTCTGCCCAGTCAGGATTGTATCTCATAGCTGTGAGGTCTTCATGGGGACTATTAAAACGCTCCAGCAGTTCAGAGATCGCTCTGGAGAGCACCTGGCTGGCTTCAGTATCCCTTGTGCTGTTTATTTTTTCTCTCATGTTAATGATGTAAAATCTACAGATGGAAATTTTCTCCTTCTTGCACTGGCAATTCTCACAGTACAGTTCTGCTTCACTTGCCTTACAGAGGGAGTTTAAATTCCCCAATAGCTGAGCATGAAATGATCTATTTCTCCTGTTTGCTGGTGGGAGCAGCCAGCTGTGCCTTTCTTCCTGCAGGAGATAGAGGAGGCGAACAGCCCAAAGGTTTTCACAGGACCTGAGTTCCTGAAGGGCTTTCCCTGTGTTTCTCCATATTTCCAAGCTGTTGCTCAGATCGAAAGAAATGGCTCCAAGGAGGCTGCAGAAGGAGACCATGCACGCTGTCAAAATCCTTTGAACTGTTTTTCTACCACCAGTATTGGAAGGGAGAGAACATCTGGGGAAAAAAAAAAAAAAAGAATAAAAAAAAAAAAGTGGGGGTGTCTGATCCCTGGGGGGCTGTTTCTTGCAGCTCCTGAAAACGTAACTGGAGCTAGTAGTGATGTTTAACAATTCACATGCATTCTGAAACAACGTACAGGGAACATACATTAGCTAAATGTTATTGAAAGACCTATTTTATTATATTTTGTTCCACCTGACATCTTATTTTAAAAGAAAAGGTGTAGTAAAGAGACTGTTTCCATGACACACTCAGAGCTGCGAAAACAGATGAATGAAATCATTCAGTTTTTCTGTGAGTATTAGGACTGATAAAATCATTTGCTGTAGGTCTTATTCTCTGGGTACTCCTATGCAGATCCTTAAAGAAGTCCTTGAAAAGATGGGTTACTTATTTCAGTGATCACAAACTGGAACTGTTGAATTTTTTTAGAACTTTTAGAATTCGTTCTTAATAGGAATTGCCGTATGATGAATAATTTGCCTTGATATGTTCAAATGAGTTCAGATGTTTCCACAATATTGTCTAAATATTTCAAAAGGAAAATTGATCACATTTCAGTTTTGTTTCAGTTTTTATAGAAGCATATACATACCCAATTTTAACTGTTTGAACTTCATGATTACCTTTTCTGTCCTCCTCTTTCATGCTAAACATAGACATCCGTGTTCCACGCAGCAAAGTAACCTCCAACGATTTTCATTTTCGGAACTATTAATCAATCATTTACAATCTTATCATTAATAATACTCATGAAAACAACTCAGGATGTTACACTGAAGCTGGCGACTCCTGAACAACTGGGCAACCCTTATTTCCACTGATAAAGAACCAGGGGACTGGGGTGCTGATCAGTCCATTCAGCTCAGTCTGTTTTTCTATCTCTGCATAGTAGAAGTGATTGAAAAAAGCCCTCCTCGGATCCCCTACTCTTTCAGATAGGTGAAATTACATTTTTAATAAGATAAATGAAAACCCAGTAAAGCCTGCTATTTCTCAGTAGAGGCTGATATTAGGCAGAACAAGTTCCTGCTGGGCTCTTCACGGCAGAATGGTGGTCAATGGTTGTAAAGTAGAAGTAATAAAAGCACAGCCCCCAAAGATGATAAACAGTCATGTTTTCTCTTATTTATTTAATACAATCTATGTTTAATAATATATATATTTTCAATCCAAAGGTAACAACTGCAAAATGTCTGACTGAAAGGAACCACAAGCCTAGAAAAATTTATCTCTGAACCCAGATGAATTTCTGTTGTGACAATGAACTTCCAATCTTTTCCTTACGCTATCTACTGCTTACCTTTGAGTCACTTGTCCTCCGTTTTTAATCAATCGTTTTACTTTTGAATCCACCAAAATACGTGCCAGGGGCAAGAAGAAAAACACAACAAAAATCCGCCTTGATTTTATACTGCTTATCTTTTATTACAATGAAAGAAATATAAAGAGGGGCTTTAATTTAGTATCAGGCTAAAAGGTGGTGATTCTGGTTGTGCTTTGCAAAAAATCCCCATTTGTATCTGTGTGTCAGCAAACAGTGACAGTCCAGAGGTCTTCACTTGGCATCTGAATGCTTTAAAAAAGAGCAACAGGGGTGTGAAGATGGGTCTGCAGAGACGCACTCGCTGCTAGATTTTACCCTTCCCCTTGCTAAGTCCCAAGATCACAGGGTGCTAAAAACCTCTCTGTAAAAGCATTTTGCAGCGCTGTCACACTCACCTGCATGGACCAGCCCGTGCTGCTTTCCCTCTGGGCATCGCCGCTGCGCGTTCCGGTGAGTCCCGCTCACAGACTCAGGGGTCCCATCAGCTGCCTGCTGCCTTCAGCCCTGCCGGTGCCTCGCTGTCTCACCCCTTACCCCCCCGGAGCTGTTCCTGTGCTCGCTAACCCTTCCTGTTCCCAACCTCTGCGCAGCAGGCTCGCGTCTTCCCCAGGTGAGGGTGGTAAGCTCCAGCCCAAGGCAGGGGAAAGGCTGTAAAAGGTCTCCAGCATTATCACTAAATACAGGCTCTGGTCCTGACAATACACGGGAAGAAGTGACAGGGACACAATTTTTTCTTTCATGTTGCAAAAAATAGTGTTTATTGCAGTATGGTTAGGTATAATACTTGTGTTGTTAAAAGTATAGTTTCCCAGCTCTTTGTGATCGAAGGTGTCATGATTATGACTTTTTTCAAACTGTTTTCCTTCTTTGCATCTATCCGCCAGTTCTCGTTGGATTAGTTGGTTGCCATAACCTACAAAAATGTAAAACAAGTGAAAAATCAGATCATGAGACCCAGGAATTTGTGAATAGTAAATGTTGTATCCAAGATGCAAGATTTAAATAACTGAAATAAGATGTTTGCTTCTCACTCTCTTTTCAGATTAAAGAGTATATTAAACTAAAAAAAAATTGATGTTCCAGACTTGAGCAGCAAGCGCTGCCTTCTAGAATGCAATTGCAACAATCAGTGTTATTGATGAATACAAATCATAGAATCATAGAAGGGTTTAGGTTGGAAGGGACCTTAAAGATCATCTATTCCAACTCCCTGTGCTGTGTGCAAGGACAAATTTGAATGATCGCTTCGGAAGTCATACCAGTAAAATCTTTATGACTCTACATATAGCTCTAGTATAAAGAGAGAATGCATTCCTAAACATCGAGACTTACTTAAAAGGGATTTGGGTAACTAAGGGGAGGATACTTTATTTTTACTTTTGCACCGGTAAGGGCTTATCTACAGAGGTTACTTGTATGTAAAGTAGCATTTGAATCAAAAGTGATAGAGCTCCCTATCCCTATTTCTGTAGGTGGCAGAAATCTCCATCAGAGGGAACCTCAGAAATCGCCAAGTGTCTGCATTCTCTAGCAGCAGTAGCTAGAACCTTACCCACTGGATCCAGTTATTGTAAGCAGACACCCGGGTGAAGACAGAAGGCTTGTGATAATAGTTGCAGCCAAGAGAAGAGCCAAAGCTGACGATACCGTGCACTTCCCACCGGCCATCAGCACCTTGGCAGTTCAGTGGGCCACCAGAGTCCCCCTGGAAGGAAGGGGGAACACAATTAATAGCGGTCATAGTTTGAATAGCTTGTCCTTGGGTTTTTTTAAGCTTTTCTTCCCATCAGGCTTGTTTGTGTCTGAAACCAAGCCCTAAGAGCGGTGTTCTCTGGACTCACATTACAACTGGAGGTGATTCCATCCCCACCAGCACAAACCATGGTGGGTTTCACGGTGCTTCCCCACCAGCTAGGCTTGGAACAAGTTGCGTAATCCACCACCAGCAAAAGGCCTTGCTGCAGGTCGTCTGGAAGGGGTCCGTTTGCTGGGAGGGAATAGAAACAAAGGAGTCATGGTACCAGCTGGTGCTGAAGAAAGAACAAAACTGCATCGTTAAGTTTCTCCCAGGATCTGGGTACTGTCCCTCCAGGTAAGAAACTCCACAGGGGCTATATTAAAGGAGAAGCTGTATAATCGATTCCTTAGCTCCATTCTTTTATATATACACACACACACATATATATAAAGCCTTAACTTATTACTAATTTGTGTTCTGTTTAAAAATGTCTCATCGTTGGAGAAATAAACTCCTTTGTTCAGGAGTTTGCAATTTACTTTATCACTGTGGGAGTTGCCTTTGAGCCGAGCTGACACTTCTGCTGAAGTCTCTGAGATTTTCTTCACTTTGCATCTCTTCCCTTATGTGTCTTTTCAGTTATCCAGCGGGGTATGTTAGCATTAGCAAATTCACCAGCCTGCACACTGTTAACATTTGTGTTATAATAGCTTCTAAAAGCTTAGTACAGGGCCCTCTAGTGCATTACTAGCCCCATTACAAGCAAAATAAAGCAAAGGCAGGGAAAAATCATACTGTGTGAATGAAGCGGGGCCTGATGAACTCTCACTACACTGAGGTTGAGGGGATCTTGAGCACCATCAGCAGTCTTTTTCCAGTCAATCCCAAAGGAGAAGCCAGTACTGAAAGATTTTGTTCCACAGTTTTGCAAATGTCCCAAGTACTTACTCTGCAGTCTTCCCCATCCCGTCACGTAGCAGGCAGTGTTGGATGACAGGATGCTTTGCGCAGTGGGGAGGCAGGCCAGCTTAATGTGGTTACTTAAGGTGACGTGTTCAGCGAGCTTGATCAAAGCAATGTCGTACCTGTGGTCATACGCACACATTTGAGAGTGAGGAAGAGAAAGGGAAGGGGTGAAGAGGTTTGCAAATAGATGAAGGCACAATAGCATGAATACTTCACAGTTATACAGCACTTGGCCTGTTCAAAAGAGATGCAGGGGAGCAAGGAAGCCAGTACATAAGCAGTAAACATTCCTCCACCCTCAAAGCAATGGGGAACTCCATGGACTGGAAAACTGTTCCCTGCAGAACTGTCCACTTTCCCGCTGGCAGCTTTCTGGAAATTACCTTCTACACATTCTTTTCACCAAAACCAAGCATGTGTTAGGACTAACCTCAAGGACCTGGAAACTGAGGGGATTTCTTTGCTAATGCCCTTAGCCTGCACCAGGACGTAGGAGTCCTTCAGCAAGAAAGATATTAATACCATCGATCAATAATACTCTGTGTTTATGCCATTTGTAGGAGGGCTTCAAAGAGCATTGTGTAAGTTAATTCCCTTCCACAGTACAAAAGAAACCATCGCATAGAACAGCTTTCCACCCAAGCATACACGCAAAATGGCATCTGAAAACACAATTAATCAATAAGGAATTAATATTGAACGTTCTTTATCAGTTCTTTATCTTCTCTTGAGCGGGAAAGGTACAAACTGGAGACTTGAATCTTATCTATGAGCAAACATTTAGAAGTACCGCTGTAGGCTGTAACAGTTGGCTCTAAACATTTACGCATTTAGCTGCCGCAGCTCGAGATGGGTGGGATTCAGGCAGTTTGATTTTTGCCCTGCATCTAATAACTGAAAAAATACTTGCCACCAGCTTACCCATTTGCAACATTTTGTGGATTCCAGTTCTCGTTAACAATGATCTTTTCTGGAGGAAGCGCAACTGATCCTTCTTCCGCGGCTGCTAGATTGTATTTTCCAAGAACTACTTGATAGTTCCGGGAAGAACTGGGCAAGAAAAGGAGTAACAGTTATGCAGCTGCTGGCTTGCTGCTTAGGCATCGGCATCTTTGCCACCTGAGATATTCAATGAGAACATCCTTAAGACTCTAATCTCACATCACATATGTGATTCGTCTGGAGCTGAGCCAACGGCTGACTGATTTGCTAAGGACAAAGCTAGGCTTAATCATCGTTTCATCTCCAAGCCGTCCTGTCAACTCCTGCTGAAGGCTTCATTAACACACACCAGATGCCTCCAATCTTTGCAGGATTCAGCTCATATTCTTCAAGGAAGTAAATAATTTGGACTGCTTTTTGACAGCGATAAACAGCTTCACTGATAAACAGCTGTGTGATAGGTACAATACGTAGGATTTATAATAATGACATTCAGCCAATCCTTCTTATTTCATATTATGACATTTTTTACAACTTAGTGTTACAATAACCAAGAACTGCACGTACGCATTCAAGGAAATACACTACCAAACCAAAACGTCTTTGTGGAAACAGTTTTGATGATGAAAGGGCATAGCTGTACCTGATCATTTCTTTGTTATACTGCGCCATAATATGAAGAGCTTACGGAAAATAACTGGTACATTCAAAGCATTTGTGATTATTTCTTCATGGAGTGGACAATTAACGTGTGGATCTCACTGCCACATATATTATAGAAACAGGCAACAGCTGAATTTTAATAGCAACTTGAAAGCACAATGATGTTTGTAGTTATTTACAGAAAATGAAGTATATAATTCAGGGGGTTTTCACCCTCTACTTTTATTTTAAGGAAATGAAAAGGTGTCATTCTTCTTCTGACCTCTTAGTTATAATCAAAAGATATGATGTGAAACTCAGACCTCTTAATTGGGAAAGGGAGAACTGGCATTAATACGGTTTTGCTTCATCTGTCTCTAGTCATGCACTGGTTCCTGGGTACAGACTGTAACGCCACTACTTACCTGATGCAGTGTGCAGCTGTCATCACCCAGTTGGTTGCAATGAGGGTTCCTCCGCAGGTGTGATACCATTTGCCATTTGAACTGTATTGAAGGGAGGCCTAGGATCAACAGATCAAGTAAGGCTCGGATTTTTGCTTACTGATTTTTTCCATTGTTGCACTTTTCTTTCTGCACCCAGAACACAACTTGCTGCTGCAAGATGGTGGGAGGCTTTTAAGCAACAAGTTTCCCATTCCTGGACATAGAATAGGTTTCCCTCCTTCCCCATCGTCCAAAAGCTTGATTTTTTTAATGTTGTTTCTTCCAAAGCTCTGACTAAGCCTGGCCCAAATAGAGCATTTCATTTGCTTCAGAAATGTATTTTTTAACTCCATGTACAACCATGCTCCAGCAGGCATTGTATGCTCCATGGAATTTCACTCATCTTGCTTAAATATGGGATGGTCCCTAAGAGTACTGAAAGAACACGAAAGCCTGCGTAACCAGCAAGAGGTGGCACATCCAGAGCTTTCGGAAAAAGACTGGAAACTTTGGGATTAATCAGAATGTAATAGCGAAACCCTAAGACAGACAGGCAAGATGCATCAGATGAAATACAAGACCTGGTTTTGTTCAGCCGTGTTGTGTGAGGGTGGTGCAACCCGAATTGTTCCAGGGAAAGCACAAAGCGACTAACCTGCCAGGGCCAGCTGTAAGGTCTTGCGTCTTCCCCTCCGACAACTTTAGACACCACAGGGGGGTAGGCAGGAACCCCGCAGCCAAAGGCTAGAAGGCAAACAAAATAGGATGCATGTTTTAAAAGTAGAACGCTTAAAAGAAAGTCTGTAAGAGAGGGTTTTTTTAAAATACAGACTGTGGTTGTACAGAACATTGAAAGGTACAAATACAGGCTGTGATTTAATGTGATACAAGTGGGGATACAGCTACCGGTCAAAACTGACCAATGTTAAACAAAGCCTTTTTGAACAGTTTCATTTTTCTTACAGATAATCAAATCAAGTTCGCTTAGCCAAATTCTCACGTGTCAGCTGAGATGCAGCTCTTAGCCAATGCAACAATTTGTTGGGGATTAACTCTATTTCAGTGTATTCAAGCTAAGTAAAATAACTTTGAATGTCCTGAATGCTAATCGAACCCCTGTAGTAAGAACAGAACAGCACAGCACCTTGTTACTGTTTTGAGAAAACTGTTTAATTAACTGCCTGTGCTGTATCACTTTCTGCTTTGTTGCAGAATGTCTAATTTCCCTAAAAAAGGAAAGCCGCGGTTAGATTTTTATTCATTTTTCCTTTGATACTAATGCTGAAATTGGGTACGTACCTGCAGCTGCCAGGGCCAACACAGCAACGAGGACTCCGAGCATGATGCCAGTTAGCTGTATGCTGCAGGGTCTGCTTTGCAAGCCATTTTATATGTTATTTTTTATCTCTGGGACATGTGACTTAAAATGTAGTGCTATTCTGAAACAAACGGAAAACTTGTGTAATTGTGGGATAAATTTTTATATGCACAAGTGCCTGAAAATAAAACAGTTTAGATGGACCTTGGATGCAGGCTATGTAAACAGCTTGGTTAAAAAAAATTCCGACTGAGTTGCATATTATCTGTAGCAGCTGTTTGCTTTCCCATTGCCTTGGAAGTTCATCAAAAAGGTGTTTTCAGAAGGAAAATGTTAAATGAATTATTCTAACACTTAATGGCATGTCAGCAGTAACAGCGTCTGATCTATACAGACAGTGATAGGTTCAGACATGTCAGCGGGGTTGGATTAGACAGTCTCTGGAGACCCTCTTCCAACCTTAATTATTGTACAATTCTGTGGTTGCTTGAAATTTCATTTTGTTCTGGTTTGTTTTGTGACTGATGTCAACTACCACTTTGTACTGACTGAAAACCTGTATCTTCTTTTCTAGATCAAGTTGCGTGTGTTTTAGCATGCCATACTTCTTCAGTGAAACAAACTGTAATCACTTTGAAGTGGAAGATGTTTCAAGCAATACAAAGAACCAGCTGCCCATGATGACGGAAAAACACTGGTGTGGCACGGTAAGCCAGACTTCACCTCTTTCCTATTTACCTTTAATTGTTAGATCAGTAGCACATCCCTGAAGAGAATAGGGTTTCTGTAGCATTGCAAATATAAGCATTTTTATACCCCAAATCAGCATGCTGACCTGTGGTATAATGGTGCTCGTTAATGACAAAAGGTAAACCATTTTCACCAATAGGACAAACCAGGCAAGAGCAGACATTTACACCACTACAGAGCTGCTGTCACAAAAGAAAGTGTCCTAATTCATTACTGGGCATTTGAGATCAATGACTTGATATCAACGCTTACCCTTGTAACTCTTTCTTCCTATTTTTTCTTCTCCTACCAGAATTTTCCATCCTCTGTCACATTTCCATCTGCTTACCCTTCACCTGAAAAACTCTTACTGGTTATTTAAAAAACAAACATCTCTATCCCTTAGGCCAGGTCACACATAGGGAGCAAATTTATTAGAATGGAGACAAATACCATAATGCCAGTTTTGTAACCAGAGTTGTGTTGTACATACAGACCAAGCTAGAGGTTTCAGAAAAGCTGAAATAAATCTATTGTTTACTGTCAGTATTAACAAGCAGAAAAATCCCTGATTTTCATAGCTTCCATTCAGCAGTAGGTACTGATTTGGATGAAAGATGCCTGGAGCACACATGTGGAAGACAGAAATATGTAACGCTTTGCTGTTCTGTCTGCTTCTCAAGAATGCATTATCCTACCCAAACAATAGCACTTGAGAAAGCTGCGCTCTGAATTTCAAATGGAATCAACCAAACTCTGTTCTGGCGTTTTGTATTTATTATCTGACAAAAGCATAAATCAGGATTAACTGAGTACAGAATTGAGATTCTAAAATTTTTTTTTCATTAATTACTTGGCTCTCTTCTTAATGTCTTAATTTACAAGCTAAACAACATACTATGCTTTTCAGTTTAACTTCCATGCTGCTATCATTTTCATTGAATACCAACTAAAAATTAAATATAAATTTTGAATGTTCAGCTACTGTTTCAACTTTCCTGTTTTGAGTGTGCTTGTAAACATGGAAATTTGTTTAGTTTTTTTAAGCATTTCTGCAACCATTTCACAAATAACCTGCTATCTTGCACACTGTAGACAGAGAAACCCTATTCTTTCTTTTTCCCTTTCTTTGTAAAGGTATTCTGAAACAGTTCTTGTATTATATGGGGGGAAGCCTCATGAGAATCATCACATTTTTAATGTGAAACACTCTCAAAGCTTTTTTGGTTTTTGTTCCACTCTCGCTTTATGTAACAATTGCTTATCCATCTTTTCCAGGTCTAGCCTAAATAGGCTGGAGTATCTTTCTTGGACTCAGTGGGCAGCATCGTGTTGGCAGTTCTCAAGCGAACATCAAAAGCCTCAGCCTCCAGCTGATACCATGGTGGCTTGGAAACAGCTCCCTAGAAGCTCTTATCATCTTCATGCCAGATGTTTCACAGAAACGAAGCAGCTCACGGACCTTCAGGAAGAAAGAGCAGGAACTTCTGGTATGTTCTGTTAAAGCATGATAGCTAATATCTTTTTCAAGACATGATGTACTTGGTGTACAATTTATAATGTACTTCATTGCTTTACTATCTTTAGTCTGTTCCCTTGCAGGGTAGTAACTATGCTAGACCAATTAGTAAGTGGAACAGTCTGCAGATAAGTAACGCACTGAAATCTGTTTTTCTGAGGGAGGTTTTTAATCTGAAATTAGGCAGTAACCTATTTAAAAATTCAAAGTTAAATCCTGCCCTAGCTTTTAATGGGGAGCACCAAATGTGCCAAATTCATTTCTTGCTGGATGGCCATTAAATCTGCTACTTGATTGTTCCCTGGGTTTGTTTCTGTGTGCTCTTAAAACTAGAGCTTGGCCTCCATGCTTCAAGACAGAACAAGGTTACACAGAGCCCAGGAAATGGAGATTAGCACCACCCTGTGTGTTTCCGTCTCTTACTGTGCCTTCCAAATTGTCTGTTCCCAGCGTAGACCCATTTATGTATTATTTTCCACACTGTATTTCCTTTTAAGGCAAGCACTTTTGTAGTCAATACTGGCCACAGATGTAATATAAGGTTCTACTTGTTTTAACTGGGTGGGGAGCAAGGGGAGGAGAGAACACCGACAGGAAAAAAAAAGAGGAAAGAAAAAAAAAAACCAAACCAGCCACACTTTGGTGATCAGATTAGACTGAAAAGATATTTATTTAGAAACAACAGCTTTGGTATTTTAAAACCAAACAACCTTTAAATCACTAGAAAGTGGGATGTCTCCCCCCATAGCCAAAACAAATCAACGCACAAAGTCTCAGTATGCTTACAACAGGAAACCTGCCCATCAGCGTTTCCAAGTGTAAATCCAGAAAACAATTTCATTAAATTGGTTTTGCACTCTACAATCATAAAGGCTGAAAAACCTGTTACCAGAACTTAGATATCTACAGTTCAATTGGCTGACTTTTTACTGAAGTGGAGGCAAAGTTATTAACATCCTCCCCCTCCCCCTAAGCAATAAATTAAAAAATTTATACCAGAAAGGAAGTTACACTAAAGCTTTCTAGTTAAGTTAACTCTCTGAAGGGAATCATCATTCTTTAATTTCCTGTAAAATTAAAAAAAAAAAAAATCAAAACATCAAAGGACTTGGTATATCTTCAAGTATTTTCACCAAATGGATTACTCTTAGGGAACTGAACAGCTTACAAGGAAAAAAGAAACATCTGTTACACAAGCTTCTGGGATAAACTCTGGTATAACCACACCTTCCAAGTCTCAGATTCCTCTCTTAACAAGGCACAAAAGGATTGTTGCTTTCAAAAGGTCCTTGTTCTCAGCTGCAAAATAGTCAGATGTCTTGTGCAAATGGAGGCTGAAAGCAGGACTAAGTTCACTTGGACACTGGGATGTTCCCATTCAGTTAATGAAACGGTGTTATTTCAACACCATTAATCTCGCTTACTGCTACAGAGATTTTGAGCTTCAGCTGCCTTCCACTTCATCCCTGTTTCTGCAATCAACTTCTGCATCATCTTCATTTTAAGTAGGTCCAATTAAGACGAGGCAACAGACTTGTTTGCTGTACACTGCAAGGCTTTTTCTAGTGTCAAGAAGGAAGAGGTGTTACATCAGCCCTGATGTGGAGCTGTGAAGCTTCTCAGCATTTCAGAGCATAGTGTCAGGGACAGTTACCTGTAGTAAGCGTTAACAAGTCACTCTGTAAAAGGCAGAAGGCAAGTCCTGTAGATGACAAAGGCAACCAGATAGACAGCAGTGAAAAAAAGACATAAATTCAGGACACGTTTCAGGGTGTGTCTCAGAGCACAGCTGTGTACACAATAATTGAAACTACTTCCTGACCGCTTCCTCCTTTTGCACTATGTTTCTGATCATGATCGTAGGCTTATAACTGAAGTTGTCTTTGATATACAGATCTATTCTCCCTCTTCCTAGGTTAGTCTGTCTACCCACAAGCACCTTCCACTCATTCTTTAAATGGATGACAGGTATTCAGACCTGCTTGGGATCAGGCCTGATCTCCAGCGCTGAACACTACAAAGCTGAGAGGAAAATTGCCAACTCGCTTTGAACACCCCTTATGTACTGACTGTCAAGTGTAGTCCGGTACTTGCTGTCCAGCCTTAGCTATCCAAAATTGAATTGCTTTTACAATTTGGAAAAACAGGGCAATCTAAAGCTAGAACTCTTCCTCTGATAGCTCTATTTAAATATGTCCTTCTTCTATTTCCTTTGTTTTTCTAAACACAAGCTACATTTAACTCTTCAACCCTAAGGAGAGATGCCTCTGAACAATATGGCCAGCTCACATAGCAACTCCAGTCTCGTCTCTCATTTCCATTCTGTACCAACATGCAACCAGAAAGTACCAGTACTAAGAGCAGAAATCACCATCCATTCTGTGCTAAGTTTTTACTAGCAACTAAGTTTTCTAAGGCAACTCAAAACAAGAATTTCAAGTCCTCTACACCAAAGTGAGATGCAGTAGAGCTTGAAGTCAGAACCTCCAACTCACAGTAAAAAGTACTCAGTACTTTTCCTAACACAGCTATGTATTTTGTCTGAATGGGAGAAACACTTAACTCAGCACTTTCCCAAAATGATGGTGGTAAACATGGTTTGATGGAGGACTGCAGCGTCTATAAATCGATGAACGTTTACCAGTAGTCCCAACAAGTCAGCACCTCGACCTAAGAAGACCATAGCTTGCATTTGTGTGCTCTTGTACAACACGTCACACATTCACACCAGGCAGACAAGTGTGCATGTCTCCCACACAGTAGTAAAGACAAGTATAGCAGCTCTCTCACAAGCATTCCAGTACTGCGTAACAAGAGACATCATCTTATTACAGCTGCAACTGTTGGCTTAAGAACAAGCAATGTCCTACACAAATGTGTGGAAAAAGGACAGAAAAGCTGTGCCTGCATTGATCTGCAGCCTTACAGATGTTTAAGAAGGACAGATGATGGCTTTATCTTTTCTAATGTTTCTCAGCCCTACTACTCCAATCCCTGCCCTAATCCTACTTCTTGCAAGAAGAGGTCAGATATCGCTTGTCGCAAGAGAGACTGAAAATCCTCACAGTCCAAGACAGAACCACCCTAGGCACAGCTGACAGAAAATCAGGTTGACAACACTCAGTGGACAGCAGCCAAAAGCAGCCGCCTTATACCTTACTCCTGAAGAGCGGCTTGGCTCCTGGCCCGCAGTATTCGTTGTAGATGAGTTTGAACAGAAACAAGTGAAACAATGTGATTAAGGAGGCCACGCTGAACCAAAACAGGAAGGGTAAGCCTGGGTATTGCTTGGCCATGTGTTCCTCATGAGCCAGAATAGCTTTCAGATGGAGTGTGTGTCTCAGGTCCTGCAAGTGGATCAAATCTGTTGATATATAAAGCAGTGGCGTGATGGGTTGAGTCACCATGACAGGGAACGTATGACCTCGTGCCTCTGAGGTGAGCTCCACGGGCTCGTTCATACAGCCTGCCTCACACGCATATAGTCTGACTGGCTTGTCTTGGAATTTCACAGACACGTGCAAGAAGGGCTTTCCTTCAGCATCCAGCAGAACTGCTAGATTAATCAAGTCCTTATTGTAATGGATCCCACGTAAGGAATAGCTGTTATGAAGCACATCAGGGTCAGCCTGAAACTGAAGATGGTTTTCTGTGAACTGCAGACCCCCAAAACTAAGCACCATTCCCTGCATAAGTCCATGGACTCCAGCTGCCACAAGACCCTTGCATCCCCGTTTCTGGAGAGTTAGCTTCCACAGGTCTGAGAGTTGCAAGATCTGGGTGACACTGGTCAGCTTTGCTGGCCACAGGTTCTCTGCATGCATGGTCGCGTGGCCACTGAAGCAGTGGTCAGCATAGTTCAAGCTGGCTTCCATTTTTTCTCTGTCCTCACCACTAATGAGCGGATCTAGCAGAGGAGCTGGCATGCTTGACAGCACATAGTAGAGGGTCATGTTAACAGTCTCACTGGATGGTGTATGCAAATCTGTGATCTTTCGCATTTCAACCCCTGTAATACAAAAGAACAACCGAGAGTTAGAAGATCACATATAAACACAACATTAACTAGGAGAAAAATAAGATCAAATGTGTGTGGTGGTGTTCTTTATAACATCTAAGCACCCTTTGCCTATGAAACGTTGACGTGGAATGTTTCCTTGTACTGTCTTAGATGTGCTCTCTCTGTTACTTGCAGTCTGAAAGCCAAGCTCCCACTAAAGGCAAAGCTAGTTTGATATACGGAGCTGTGACCATGACTCCGCAAGAATGATCTGTCAAAGGAACCTCTATCTTACTGGCTATAAAAGAGCAAGTTCTACATTACTTGGGCAGCGAGTCTTCTATGCAAGGCTGTGAAATTTTTAAGCAAAAGCATCCCTGTAGGACACTCCTTAACTTCCATGAAGAAATCTGCCCTTTATGCTGTTATTAGAGGTCAACTCTACTTCGAGCTTAGAGCTGCCACGCTGGGCAAATCAGTGAAGTACCCAAAGACACAAAAGCCAGCACATCCAGTGTTACGATTAGAAATGTCCTATCATTTCCTGTATGCAGTAAGGAATACTCTGCTTTTGTAAAGTAGGGCAGCTTCCAAACCAGGAACAGTTTTATTATCCCACAACATGCCTTCTGGCCCCCGAGAGAAACCCCTCAGGAAGAGTGGAGCCTCTTACAGCAACGAGGTCACTGAGCTTTCTGCTGCCCTCTAAAGCAACCCTTTGGAAGCTGAGCATCACTTTCCTTACCTGAAATGAACAGGTCTGACCAGGTCTGTTGGTGCTCCTGGAAAAGATCTTCCACCCCCATCTGCATCACCTCCAGCATCTCTTTCTTGGCTGACTCCCTCAGCTTGCTGAAGGTCTCCTCCAGCCTGGAGACCTCGATGGGCTCTGAGGTGTACACCACGGAGAGCACGGTTTCGTCGAAGTGGGATTTGGGAGCTACCTGCACCCGACTCACAAGCTTCTTGGCAGCCACCACCATAAGCACCACCTTGGGGCTCCCGGCCAGCAGCAGGCGACCGGAGGAGAGCAGGAACTGTCGCTCCTCCACCTTCTCCAGGCTGGTAGCGAAGCGGCCGCCCAGCGAGGGCGCAGAAGCTGGGGCCGAGGCCTCGAAGGCGGCCACCCGCTCGGTGGGGTTGGCAATGCGGATGCGCTGCAGGTAGAGATGCGGTCGGCTCCGGTGGGCCACCACCTCCTCCCGCACCGTCACGCAGTCCCCGGCGCCGGTCCCGGGCCCCGTCT
>NW_009649449.1:70758-73760 GCF_000708025.1 Charadrius vociferus | reverse complement strand
GGGCCGGGACCCCCCCCCGGCGCCGTGGCCGCGGGTGTCAGGCAGCAGCTCCGGCCTTAATTGAGCACACCGCTGAGGGTTTGTCTCTCCCGCCGGGGTGACTGCAGCGATGGAAAAAAATGTGGGGAAGGCCTGGAGGAGTTCTCCGTAATTCCAGTAGCAATTGAATCCTGTTATCACAGCAGAGTTCATGTGGGAAAGAGAGTTACATTCTATCAAACTTTATTTCACTGTGTAGTAAATAGAGGAACGAACTTTATGACGTGACTTGCATGTGCACATCAAACCCCAGAAAGCTTTGGACTCCAGTGCCGCTCTCACAAGACAGCAAACCGTGTTACAGAACCACTGTGATTTAAAATGACATGTGAAATTCCCAACCAGATAGAGCCAGTGAACCCGGTTAGTGAAGGGGAGCTGATAAGACACTTTAACTTCTTCCTGCAAACGACCTCTTTGATTTGGGGGGGTGGGGCTGGGGAGGTGTGCACTGGAATCTGTAAAAATGGTGGGTGAGACCCTGTCCCTTGCACATTCCAGCGGGGCTGGTGTTTTCTCAGGTCTGGTGTGCTCTGAGCCCACTTTAAAGACTGAGTTCTGATCCTTTCAGTTTTTAGGAAGTTGCTGCTTTGCTTGGAGCACGTGTTGCACGTACTCATTGGAACATCTGCATTGGCAGCTGCTGCTGTTTAAAAAGACAGGCAGCCAACTCCAGCCAGAGCGCACAAAGCAGTACAAACATAGAAACAGGAAAAAAAATATGCTTGCTGGGTTGGCATAGCTGCAGAATGCAAACAGAGCTGTCAAATAGGGGCAGTCTGAGTACGGCAGTATAAACAATGATGCATTCATGATTTCTGGTGTGCAAAACCCCTTTCATTTTAGAATGGAGAGATTTCATTAAAATGAGAAACTTGCAGTTTTTATAAGTCTAGATTGAGTCACAGATCTCAGTGATGTTTGAAGGTGAGGGGCTGAACACCTCTGCTGTGGCTCCTGACTTGAAGTGTTGAGGCTGCTCCAGATTTATCGGTGGCTTTGTCTGGGCCTGCAAAGTACTGAAGAAATCTAAAGTGAAAGTCTGGTTTAATTTTTTTTCTTTTTCTTTTTTTTTTTTTTTTTCTCTTTAGTGAATCTGGCAGCTTTGCAAAAGGAAGTTTCCTGAAATCACCATCTTAGGGAGAACTAGTATTTCCTTGGCTTGTTGCCTGTAGCACATCGTTTGAGCATGAGGACTATTCTGTTTGCCTGGTAATTATGAGGGAATTCCTGCTTTGGAGAGAGGGAATAGAAACAAAAGTGCTTTGAACACACTCAAGAATATTCTCAGTGAACAAACAAACAATAATGGTAGTTCTTTGGGAGGATCCTATTATGAAGCATGGAGAATATTAGCTGCAGTGTGGATCTTCTAACGTAAGCATATTTTTTTCTCCTCTAAGATTGCACCTTCTTGTTTTTATTTTGAAAATCTGAATCTTCTGATATCTGTGATTTCTGTTAATTTAAAGAGGTGGTTTACTGACAGAAACCAGCAGTCTTGGACCTCAGAATTTTACACAGCCAATTTTTTCTTACTAAAACTGAACTCTGCAATGAGGGAGGCTTCTGTATTACCCCAATGCTTTTATGATACCCTGTATGTTTCCAGCTCTGTATTCCACAGCCCCAGCGATACATATTGCATTGAGGCCTTGCGTTTCTGTTTTATCTCAATGCACGTGCCACACCGTTGCTCAGCACGCATCCTTTGCTTTTTATGTCTCTGCTAAACTACCCACTGCTGGTCCTTTCTCCCTGACACCTTATCTTCCTGTTGTGCTCTATGGGCCAAGCTCAGGTGTGGCTGAGGACGCAATCCCTCATTCAGTGTTGGCTTCAATAGTATACCACAATGTTGCTTTCCGTCTACTTAATGTCTTACAGAACATTTATACAGCCTCTGTCATTCTGTGAGTTCTTTGCAGACAAGTAAATACTATTGTTCACGCCTTACAAGAGAGAAAAAATGTAATCTCTTAATGATGCTTGCAGTAATGGAAGCAAAGTCGGGTTTAATTATACACAGTGCCTAAGAAAATGGCACTGTCACATCTAGGTATTTGTTTCAGAAGCAATTGTGTGTTGCTCAAGGCCTCACAGGTGGTACGTGCCAGTGGTAGATCCTCATCTGGTGTTCTGCAGGCTCAAAAGGGTTTCCCTACCTCTAAGTCTTATATTCACTGCAGTATAAAAATGATCCTAACTCCAATATTTTTTTTAAAAGTGCAATTTTATAGGACAGGTTGATTTTGCCTGTTCTCAAAGTTAGGCAGAATAAACTAGAAAATGATGCACGGGTAAGTCATCAAGGCTAGAGCACGAAAACCCAGCACAAGGACAAAGAGATAAATGTAAGACTTAAAGATGTGTTTATGGCCAGAGAAATACAGTTAGTATAAGAAAGAAGACCACAGCGGATCTTGTGTTCGCCAAAGAAGTAGATGGGGCCGGATGACAGGTGGAAAGAAGGGACTTAATAAGGGCTTCCAGTTTCCAGAGCTGCGCATAATCCATTTGGTTTGCTTTTTTTTCACACTTAATGACTGTGTCAGCCAGATGCAGCCCAGTACCAACTGAAGCTGGCCAGAAAGTTAGTCCCCCTCTTCCCACACAGGCCCACGTTTGTTTAATGTCTGTTTCTTCCTCTGCAGCCCCGTTCCCGTGTCCCGCGGCTGCGGCCCCCGGCAGCCAGGCTTGCGGGACCCCGCACCCAGGTTGCTGCAGCTCCGGGATCAAACCCCACCAGCTCTGCGTCCCCGCAAAGGCAGGTTCGCGTTCCCTCGCTTTGCACAAGCCTCAGCCCCAGAGCTTCCCGCTTCCCCTCCCAGTCCGGCCCCAGCTGCCTCCCCGCCTCTTGCGGGGGCCGGGGCGGCCCGGGAGGAGGAGCCGCCGCCTCCCCGCTTCCTCCGCCTGTCCCCGCCGGGCGGGCCTGGCGCGTGGCACAGGCTCCGGCAGCCCCG
>NW_009649449.1:52339-70611 GCF_000708025.1 Charadrius vociferus | reverse complement strand
CAGCACGGGGAGCTGGTGGCCAGGCTGATGGGCGGGCGCAGCTGCTGTGGGTGCCACCACTGTCCTCAGCGCCCCGGTCCAGCTCTGAGACTAGTGTCCGCTGCAGAGCCTGAGCCCCTGGGCGGCACCCAGAGCCTGCTGCCGACTTTAGGGGCTGGCGTGGGTGTCTTCCACACATGCTTTTTGAGCGCCTCAGTTACCAGACAAGCACTCACAGCTCCGAGTTGTGTGAGAGGAGCGTCGGACACCATTTCATCCCAATAAAGTACTCGCAGTCCCTTGAATTGCATCCCACCTGGGTCAGCCCTTCCTGCCTTTGAACTTACACAGTTCAAGAATTGGGTACCAGAGGGCATGTGATCCCAGACTGGCCATGCTGTGACCTGAGATCCGGGATGCTCCTAAAATAACATCAGTCTGTCCCCACATAAACAGTTGTTGGATGCTCTGAAGAGTAATTGGTAGAACAGTAGGGGATTAGGGCAGCTACAGAATGTCAGCCAGGCTGACAAAAGAGGTTCACACGCTGTCACTCTGCCAAGAAGTTTGGATAATTATCTCTGTCTTCATTAGAGTAGTGGCAATTAAGAGGAGATTTCGTCTTGTTATCTAGAATATTTCCCTTCACAATATGTGGTTCTGGTATAATTACCTTTACTATATATATTGCTTAATACAGTTAATGTGTTATGAGTGTTGGAAGGTAAGTTCTTTAGCTATAGTGGCATAACTAAAGCAAAATAATTTCAGCATTTAGGGTAACTGTTAGACAAATATAAGTAAGAAATTAATCTCTTTGTGCTATCCTGCCTACCTTACACACCCCAAATCTGCCAAGTTTTTAGTAAGGTTTTAGAGCACACTAGAGATATAAAATTGGGTGCTGGAAAAAGAGAATGAGGTATTTTGGTTAGGGAGAAGGATTTGGAATTAACTGCTTTCTGAACCCATGACTTCTGGCATGGCTCGAAGAAAAAAAATGCCTTACCTTTTCTGTGCCTCTGCTTCCCCAGAGTAATAAGAGAATAATGATACCTGGCTTCTCCCTTGTACATTATTTAAATCTGTGCAAAAGCTCTATGCTCTAAGCACCTGGGGTGCGGGTTCCAGCTAAGCTAAGCTCTATTTGTATTTAATTGAATCTTAAAAAAACCCTTTCATGAATGTAGATTTAATACAGAGATTATATTATCCAGTATTAAATTGTGCACTGAGTTGTTTTTTTTTTAATATTTGATCCCCATATTAATCGTATTTTCTGGGACACTGTCTTAGCATGAAGTGGCACAGTAAGATTTCCCAAAGCACAGCCTGGGGATAAATTAATTCCTTGTCCTAAAATGCAGCTGCAGCTGTGCTTTCCCTGTAGACTCCCGGCAGAAGTAAATAACTCTAAATTTTTTTGTTACTGAACTCATCTGGTCACTGAGTTTTACTCTTTGTAAAAGCTCAGAAATCTACCCGATCATTTCACTGTGACGTTGCTATCAGAGTCCCTGTTCCAGTGCTTTGTGCCTACACTATCCTTTTCATCAAAAAACCTCGCAAAAGTGGTAAATGTTTTCTGTTATCATTCTACAGATGGAAAACCAGACGAATAGCACGATTGGCTCCCTGTTGCATAGCAGAGCTAAGAGTGCAGTCCAGCTCCTGTGGTTCCTAGTCCAGTGATTGCTTCATTAACCACACTGTGTTCATATTTTGCAACTATACCATTATTAAATGTATTTATACGATTTCTAATTGTGAACATGGCTCAAGGAGTCTCTGGGCTGAGGAGACCCAGCTTAACAGAATAGGCTACTGTTTCTACATTTGAAAAGTAACTGAAATGGAAAATAAGGAAGCATAAATCTGCATTTGGAGGTTTTCAAATGCCTGCATGTGGTACTGAAATGAAAAGGGTTTACTGCTCTGTCTCTGGAAATACTTATCAGCTATGCCAGTGTTCAGCAAAATCTTTGAGAAAGAGAAAAAAGGGTTAAAGGAGAAGGAGCGGAGGCAGCATAGCTCAGCACAAGCTTCTAGTACTGAACTGGAGGAATGTCTCTTGGGACAGAAAACTCTCGCTACTACAGAGATTTCTCAGAACAGAAACCGAACTTAATGTCTCTCAGAGTCCTACCCCTACAGACGAGTAATGAGAAGGGAATCTGTAACTTGGAATTCTGCTGGTGAGGGTAGTTTTCTCTGTGCTGGCTTTGCCATGCTCCAGTGGGTTCACACGCTGCTCGGTGAAACCATTTATGTCGTAGAAATAGGACACCGCTTCCTGTTCATCCCTGTGA
Organism: Charadrius vociferus; assembly: GCF_000708025.1. Lineage (NCBI taxonomy): Eukaryota > Metazoa > Chordata > Aves > Charadriiformes > Charadriidae > Charadrius > Charadrius vociferus. The sequence goes on along the minus strand of NW_009649449.1, from coordinate 68,323 downwards.
GCCTTTAGCTCTCGCATCTGGTCCAGCAAACTTCTGGCAGTTGTATCAAATGACGTATAAACAATTTGTTGCTTTCTTGGGGTAGCGGCCTGAAAATTAATTGGTGATTTATTTAATGTGAGATGTCTGAGAATTCAGGCTGAAATAATTGCATAGCAGTCAGGCTCTTTTCTTTCTTTCCCTCTTTTATCATTATCATATGCTTTCTCCTCAGCTTTCAGGTACTAGAATTTGATCTTTGTCTTTACATTCCTCTCTGGCAAGCCCACGTTTGCCCCCCTCTTCATTGGCAGTATGCTCTTCACCTTCTCAGAAATCATGAGCTCAGAGCTATCTAATAAAGGTGCCATGGTTTTCTGCATGCCATCATATGGCTAGAAACTTTAACGGCTTTAACATATTATTCCCTGAGGAGATACATATTTTACTTATTTTTTTGCACCCTCTGACTTGACAGGACACAAGGAACTGGAGTGTGCTGGAGGAGCTGGATTAGGAATGCACTTCATATGTGTAAAACTCTGCCTTTAAAAACCGCACAAATGCAGGGTTCATATTCTTTTATCAGGCACTTCCTTTGTCTCTCTGTGTGAATGTCTAACAAAATACAATTAGAGCTGACCTTCTGTTGACTGTTCTCAATCTCTCCTCTCTTTTTATTCTGATGCAGGTAAAGTATTTTAGGAATTTCCTTGGAAGCATCATCTTTCTTCCTAACTTGGAGTCTTACACTTATTTTTTACTTTTGCTGCCTTTGTCAGGCCTATCTATGACTCCAGCTCCTAGATCCTTCCTCTCTAAGACCAGACAGAGTATTAGTTTGAATACACTAAGAAGATGCATCTGGTACATCCATTGAAAAAAAATCATTGTTCCAAAAGAAGCCTGCTCAAGCCAAGAAAATGTGCTTTCAGTTTTTCCTGGTATTTTCTGATGTTAATATCGGATGGCCAGGATTCACATTTAAGCACTGTCGCCAGAGCCTATACAAATTCCTACTTAAGCAAAAGTGTTAAGATGAAGTGTAGCATTTAATCATTACAATGAAGAAACCAGAGCTTCCACATAAAAATCATATTCCAGTGGTACTACAGAGAAACTTCTGACAGAGAACTTCAGGATTTAGCTTTGTCATAATTTTAAGGGACTGGAAATGGAAGGGAAGTTTGGGAGGAGAATGTAAATGAAAGTTATGGTAGAATTAAATCCACATTGTGTATGTATGAAAAAGTCTGGAAAACACCTCAGGAATGCAGTAGGAAATTGGAGCAGCCATTGACAGGGAATAATAACATTCAGCCTAATTTTGGTCTTCCATATACCCAGTCAATGCTGAGTGGCAAAAAAGCAACTCTGCGGGGAACAGGAAGCCAATTGCACTAAATGGATCACTTCCAAATGGGCATTTTGTAGTAGTTCTATTTTTTATCTTCAAGTTTAATATCCTTCATACCCTATGTGAGAGAAGAGAATTACAGCTTTCGACAGCAGTGCAGAAAAACACTTAATGTATTACATTTTCTTTTTCTAACTCATAACTCAGGCAATGAATCTTTACACAATATCTCATTTTATACCCAGGACCAAGTTATAGTCTCTGCTGCAAAGGAACAGTCTTGCTTGTGCTGCAATTAGTTTTGGGTTCTTCAATCAAACCCTGAAATTTGAGGGCACCTTTGCCATGTTCTGTGCCCCGTGATAGTTTCTCCAGTAAAACATTGACCACATGCATGCTTTCTTTTTTCCCGCCTATGAGTCTTTGATGAATTGGTGCCAAGAAAATCCAGGTAGCAAATAAATAGGTTTTTGAAGCTGGTTTTCTTCCTGAGGTTGAAGCTTTGTAGGCAGTGGGAATACCTGTAGTGCTTAACATTATACAGCGTAGAGGTAATTGGGTGAGGTGTAAGCAAGCTGCTTTCTTCTCAGCAGGGTACGGTAGCTCCAGAGCTAGACTATCTCCCTTGCCTGATTTAAAATGAACCTTGACATCTGTCAATGTCATATAGAACAGCCATAACCTGTGTCCATGAACAGCAATGACTGTTTATGCAAAAGTTGGGACTTGCGGATTCTATTGCTGGATTCACGATCAACTTAAGGAATGTGCTGGGAAAGTCACTTTGCTTCTCAGTGGTTGGATTTTGACTTCCCATTGTCAAATCGGTCAAGTACCTTTAAAAGTACTATTGAACTCTACCTTGGCTCAGTGTCTGATAGTAAATCCTCTTCGTTAGGTATGGAACGGCTGATCGTGAAAACAACACAAGTTGAATGTGTGTCTTGTGCTTTCTCCTGTATGCAGAAAACCTGCTGGTTCTTACTGTTGCCACCAAGCAGACTGAGGGATTCCAGCGCTTTAGAAGATCAGCCCAATTCTTCGACTACAAAGTCCAGGTGATGGCTAGCAGCCTCAGTGGTGGTTGGTCAAAAGGAATTTTGAAGTGTGGAATGGGGAAGGCTTGGCCACAGAGTGATTAAATAAAAGCTCAAGAGAGGACACACGTACTCAGCTGAAAAAGACTGTGACTGGGGCATTTCTGCAGCAGTCTCTTATTCCATCCTGAGTGTTGGCTTGAGATGAGATCCATAACTCCTGCTCGAGGGAGCCGCATGGCACTTTGCCATTGCAATGCCAAATCACACAGTACAGAGTGTTCTCCTGTCCCTGTTGCTGAGTGTGCTTTGTTACTGTGCTACGTGTTACTCTCACTGTCCATCCCAAAGAATGGTTCAAAGGCTGGTGTGTATACCTAGTCCATCTGTCCTGGTGCTGGTTTATTTGCTGTGATTTGCACTGGGAGTTATCAGGACTAGTAAGGTGGTGGGTTCTGGAGCTTTCCTGTGAGTGTTGCTGAGCAAGTGACCTGTTCAGTAGACCCTGTGCTTGTTGTTCTTTAGGTGTTGGGGCTGGATGAGGAATGGCGGGGTGGAGATGAAAAGAAGCCAGCAGGAGGTGGGCAGAAGGTCCGTCTCTTGAAATCAGCTTTGAAGCAGTATGCGGATAAGAAGGACTTGATCATCCTTTTCATAGAAAGGTAATGGATTGGAAAGTATTTGCCATGAACTGAATCATAAGGCTGCTTGGACAGGTTCTTACTAAGAAGAAATTAACTGTGAAGTTGATCGCTTTTGGAAGGTGTGTCCAGACCTCCTATATTCCACCCCCCCAAATTCTCTGCAGTTGCCTGAGAGTTGTTCAGAACCGCATCCGTGGCAGCTGGGAAGGTCTGACCAGAACAGGCGGATTCCAACTCTTGCATAAAGTTGATAGCGTTATACCTGCTTCTGCCAGGGTGGAATTTGGCTGCCTCTATCTGCAGAGAATGAGCAGACAATTTCTTACCAGAATTATTTGTTTTATAAGGTGAGGCAGACTGCAGCACAATCCTGAGAGCCAAGAATTAGTCTGCCAGAGAAATGTGGAGAGGGAAAAGGACAGTTTGGAGTCTCAGTAGCTTTTCATATGCCCAGCAACAGGCAGGGCTGGGATGCCTGTATCTGTCTCTAGCTCCTGAGGGAGCGAGATCATCTTTTGCAGCTCTGAGTGTCTACGTGTGGTTAGAGAAGTTGGGAATGATTAATCTCTGGTGTGAGCAAATTTTTCACTCACCAAAATGAGTTTGAAGTATGCAAATTCTCTTGAAGAAAATGCAAGTCTCATTCTGAGGATGTCGCCTGGGAATTAGTCGGTTCTACCCCGTACTGAAGAGATGGTGGCTGGAGTGCAGCATCCAGTGACTAGTGTCCAGTGTAGGTTCCTCCTGAAGATTTTCAGGGAGCTCAGTGAAGAGTGGCAGGATGCCAAGAGTTGTAAAAAGTATGACCTATGGGTTCATTTAATGTAGAAAGGAATGGCAGAGTAATTCTTCCTCCAATAAGTAAAAAGTTGTTACAAACAGTGAGGGCACCAGGGCTTCACAGTTCCAAATGGAGGAAAAGCAAGGAGAGATCGGCATGTTTTGCAGCTTGTAAGGTTTGTTTTATCATCAGTGAAAACTTTGGAAAATTGCCCCAAGCCAGTGTGGAATCTCCTGCAGTGCAAAGTAACATCTTCCACTCTATGGGTAAGATTGCACTTTAATTAGCTGTAATTATGACGAAAAATGTAATACTGTGAAGCAGAACTAAAAGAACGGGATTCCTAAAGAATTAGCTGTTTCTAAAAACTTTTTGTGCTGGCATGTTTTTGTGACTCCATACTATCCTGTTCCTTTCTTGTCTGTCTTTTACTCTAGCTATGATGTACTCTTTGCTTCGGGCCCCACAGAACTGCTGAAGAAGTTCAAACAAGCCAAGAGCAAGGTGGTCTTCTCAGCAGAGAATTACATCTATCCTGACAGAAAGTTGGAAGCCAAGTACCCTCAGGTGCGAGATGGAAAGCGCTTCCTGGGTTCTGGAGGTAAGACTCGGAACCTTCTTTCAGCTGAGAACCTCTCTCAGCTTTTTCCTCCTATTAGAAGGCCTTTGGGAGAAGTAGCAAGGGACCAGGTGTGGAAAGCATCTTTACAGAAGATGGTGCAAACTGAAGCCCTGTGCATAACTGGCTGTAATGGAAAGACTAACTAGCAATGCTCCTGTCTTTTACCTGCAGGAGGGGACATAGCTATGAATTGCATGTAGAGGATAGGAACCTGCTCCCTGTCCCTTCTTCCTTTTCAATGAGAGTTGTCATTCAGGGTGTGGGTATCTGAGCTTTTCTGATGCTGAAGATTACGGGTTCAATCCTGATGTCATCCCATGTTGGGAAGTGTGGTCTGTACATGTTTTGCTGAAAGCTGGTGTATCTCTGCAACACCTCAGACTAGAGTGAGACTTTGTCTGAAAGCAGTGAGCGTGTGTGTTAGAGAGTGTGTGAGAACATTCCTATTTTGATTGTCTGAGTTACAGCATCTCTTCATACATATTCTCACAGGCTTCATAGGTTATGCTCCAAACCTGAAGAAGCTTGTGGAGGAGTGGAAAGGGCAGGACGATGACAGTGACCAGCTCTTCTATACAAATATCTTCTTGGATCCAGAAAAAAGAGTAGGTGTAGCTAGATTTTGGGATTGGGAGGAGTTGTCTGGGAAGCATTGCTTCTAATCCTCTCTGCAGTATCACTGTTGACAGTAAAAGAAGTTAATCACATACATATTGACCCTTAATTACTGCTCTGGCATTCTTACATGAAAAAGGACAGTAGTATGTCTAGTTACCCATTTTTGTTCTGAAAATTTGGATTCTAGTTACTACCCCCTTGTTCTGTCATTAGCGGGTTTTATCTTTAAGCTTAAAATGTGAATGGGAAGACAGATCTCAAAACAAGTCGTACTGGAAACTCATGCCAGTATCTGTATGTGCTGATGTTTAAAGCTATTGAGTGTGGCGGAACTAACCAGCCTCCTCCAGGGAATGTGAAACGCAGATTTAAGCATATATCCTCCCTGCTGAGCGCAGTACCAACTTAGAGATATCCAACCTAGCACTAAAGTATGTCGTAGGTAGAGGGGCAGATGAGGCCTGAGCAGATTTGAGGTGATGAAAGGGACAGAGGTTTACAGCCTTGTAGCCACTGTTGTGCCACAGGACAGGTGCCATAGGCGTCACAGTGGGTAGCCCTGCTGGAACAAAGAGGCTGCCACTGCCTTCAGCAAACACCTCCAGATCCTGGCTGACAAAATCTGTATCAGCCTATGGAGCATGCCGTGTAACATCATACAGAAGCCTGGAATGGACCCTGGAAGCATCATTGCCATTCCAGCACCGTGTGGTGCACTGGCCGAATCATCCAGCCCACAGGGTGATTCTGCTTCTGTTGTCCCTGCCCAGTTCTGCATTACGCAATGCCACAAATGCATGGGAACTAAGAAGCCGAACTGTACCAGTTAAGTCAAGAGGAAGCATTAGAAATAGGAAACTGCTTTCAGACTGATTAGAGAAGGAATTGAACTTTTTTACCAGCAGGGCTGGTAGAAAATTCAGAACAGCTGTACTTTTTTCCTTCCCCAAATCTGAATATGGTCTATGATATTTTAACATGAATAGTTCCTTTAATACTCTCATCTGCAGTTCTGGCCCAATGCCACACAAAGGCTGAGTAATTCCACTGACTTGGCATTCAGACAGCAGATGTTAGCACCCTGCTGTCCTTTCCAGTAATCAATCTTAATAGATGCCTGGAGGGACACTGAACTCTGTTAAGTCAGAGCTGGATTTTAGTCTGACAAAAATTCAGTTGGAGTGTGACTTGCAGCAGGCGATAAAAACAAAGATTGCACGAGCTGGCCTTGCACCCTTACTGTGTTCTGATTTGACAGTGGTACTTGAGGCAACACTTGGGCTAATGCTCGCCCTGTGCATAGATGGCAAGAAATTGTCTTCACAGCAGATGTTTTTGCTATCTTAGTACTCCTGCATATTATACGGGGGTTTTATATGACCATGCTGCAAGTGTACTTCATTAATATGCTGTGTATTATTATTGGCATACCCATAGCAGCTTTAAAATGTTTATTTGTGTGGTTTTGCCTAATATAATATGTTAAAATTGTTTTAGAAAATGACAAATTGTCCCAGATTCAAGTGAAAATGAGGATTAGCTGGGAGTCTTTTAGGCTTCAGATGTTGGAGAGTATGGAAATTATTATAGGAATGTCATATATTACATGTGAGAGACCTGGTAGCTCAGCATAGGTCTCTCACATCTAAACAACAGATGCCTAGTTGTGTTCTAATTAAGGTTATTTATCCCATTCTTTTAAAGGAAAGTATCAACATCAGTCTAGACCAAAGAAGCCGGATCTTCCAGAACCTAAATGGAGCATTAGGTGAGATGGAAGAAAGATGCTCATTTCTCCTTGCAATGCAACTGCATGCTGACACCAGAAATAAAGTTGTGTTGTGGCTGAAGGGATTAAATTTCAGAGATTCCTGTCCCTGCAGTATAAGCCTCTGCCAGAGTTCTGGGATTTATTTGCAATTCCACTGCAACCAACTAGGTTCTCATTGCAATTCCCTCTTCACTTGGGGTAATGCAGGTCAGGTTTTCCAGTTTACACCTCCTTGCTACTTTGATCTCCAAGCATGTCGGATTGCATTAGTTTTGGGGATTGAAACTGGGAGGGACTTCAGTGCAAGTAGTAACACACAACCCTGCCTAGGGCTTGCCTGTCTTTCCGCTTCAAAGCTGTCTGGAATGCCATGGAAGGTGAGATGCAACCAGATACTGCCTGTGAGCACTCGCTGACCGTACCAGGCTTCTGACCTGGCCTGCTGATTGATTGATTTTGCTAGTCCTGGCAAAAGTGATTCACTTACTCTCCTGACACTACTGCCTAATGCTTTCAGTTTAGAGTCTGCAGCACTCCATCTTTATTCCAGTCAGGTAAAAAATTATAACGGCGGTGTAGTCTTTTGCTCCTGTGTTCATTATAACCATGATAGGCTGGAGCTTGGATCTGTTTGCTGTCTGTTTTCTAAAGGATTTTGTGTGGTTGTGTTGAGGAGGCATCTTGGATGATCTCTGTCAGGAGAGTGGACTTCTGTCAGGAGTGAAAAAGAGACAGCAGTGTGTAGAATGCTTAGGTGAGAAGGGTCTGAATCCTCCTTGGCCCTCAGTAGCTGTTCCTCACAGCACAGTTTGTCAATGCTGGTTTTGAAAGACTGTTTTAGTGTGGCTTCTGCCAGTTCCCAGTAGAAGGCACATTTGTCAGCCCAGCAAGCTGCACTACATCCAACTTCCCAGCCATCCTTCTTTTTCCTCACAGGATCATTCTGAACATTTTTTCTCCTTTCTGGATACGGTCTGTAGCCCTTAAACTACTTGTGCATGGTTATCCATGTCCATGCTTTCATCTTTCAGCAGTGGTGCAGTAGAAATGAGGCATTGTGCTGCTAATTATTAATAAAAGCCTTCCTCTGATAACATGATGACAATATCATTTTCAGATGAGGTAGTTCTGAAGTTTGAAAATGCACGAGTGAGAGCAAGAAACTTGTTATATGACACACTGCCTGTGGTGATTCATGGAAATGGACCCACCAAGGTAAGTGGGTGTCCTGAAGGAAAGATTTGATGTGTGCAAAGTGACCCTTGAGGCTTGAGTGTATCAGGTTACTGTCTTCCCATATGATGACTTTCTCTGTGTACATTTACATTTGAGAAACAATAAGTGGTCCAGGTCTGTAGCAGCAAGATGAGTCTGATTCAAAGATCAGCATGTAATAAGACCCTCAGGATATCATGCTTTTCAAATTCTTTAGTCCAAGAAGAAGGTAAATGAAGTTCTGATGAGATGCAATCTTACACTGGGAGTGGGTGCAAAGAAATTCCTGTCTTGTGATGCATAACATAGCAAATTGCCTTTTGCAGCTGCAGCTGAACTACCTGGGAAACTACATTCCTCAAATATGGACATTTGAGACTGGCTGCACTGTCTGTGATGAAGGTCTGCGAAGCCTCACAGGGTTTAAGGTAAGACTGATGTCTATTCAAAGCTCTCAAGACAAGTCTTACAGTTACAATGGGATCCTACCTGTCTGATGTGGTACATGAGCCACTGCTTCTCTCTTCTTCTCACTGAATGTAGGATGAGGCATTGCCAATGATTCTGATTGGCATTTTCATCGAGCAGCCCACCCCATTCCTCTCCCAGTTTTTCTTGCGGCTTCGTAACCTTCATTACCCAAAGCAACGCATCCAGCTCTTCATTCACAACCATGTAAGTAAAGTTGGCCTGTGATGGTCTTAGCAAACATGGGGAAAATATATACCTCCTGCTGTACTGTAGGCACCTTTGTGACCTTTGACTAGACTTCCAGGTTCTGTAATCCCAGTACTTATCTGCAATGGCACCTATAAGGTAGCTCCATCCAGCTGTAAAGACGTGGAAGTGGGAAGAACTGTTGCTCATCAGGTTTGGCATTTTCAAGAACAGGTGGCTGAGCAGCCTGGGATGAGTCCATCTCATCTCTTTTTCCTTATTTTTCCTTTGGCATAGGAGCAACATCACTTGATGCAGGTGGACTCTTTTGTTAAAGAGCATGGCAAAGAGTATCTCGCTGTCAAAGTGATTGGACCAGATGATGAGGTGGAGAATGCTGAGGCGCGTAACTTGGGCATGTAAGTGAAGCGGCCATATATTATGGCTGGCAGAGTCAGCCTGTGTCCCAACTAAAGCAGTCCAGTTTTTCTCAGTATCGTCACTATCAAATGGATGCTTCTTTTCTTTCAGTCACCCTCCTCGTTCAATTTTCCTAGCATTAACTCCCCAAGCCCATCATATATTGGAAAAAAATCAGCACCAATAGCAGCTCCATTTCTCCAATTTCAAAAACCAAGTTCTTACTGGTCCTAGTAGTAGAACTAAGAGCTAGTGGTAGAATATCTTCCTGTCTGTGATCAGGAGGTGTGAGTTTGAGCTCAGGTCTTTATTTTGGCCAACCGTAAATGAGAACCTCTTCAGTTTGTGCTGGGGAAGGCTTCAGTTCGCTCAATGTTGATTTTGGCTGTGTCTCACTGTCTGCAATTGGATACTGAATCCGATGTGCTTGTACTATGGGAGCCCTCTGGGTTGCTACATTGAACTGAACTTTTCTGAGCCCCCAGAAGACCTTTAGTCTACAAAGTGAGGGAATTCCTTGTGTTCTGTCCCTTGTCTTGGTCTGTTCTAGGAGGGCTTTGATGTGACTTTTCTTGTTCTCTGACTATAGGGATTTGTGCAGAAAGGATCCTGACTGTGACTATTACTTCAGCCTGGATGCTGAGATAGTTCTGAAGAACACAGAGACTCTAAGGATCCTAATCGAACAGAACAAGTGAGTTCTTTGGCCTGAGCAATCCTTACTGGTCATCTTTCACATAAGGAATACAGTGAGCTCTTTTATCACTGAAATGTGTAAGGCACTACGAGAACTGTGTCAGAGATGGAATGTTAGACAAAAACCTCTTATTTGGCGGGGGTTTTTTGCCATAGTTTTAATCCCTAGATTTTAGGTAGTGGATGTAAATCATCCCTAGTTTTGTCTTTATATAGTTGCTAGAAAAATTGGATTCTAAGAGCCCTGCTGGAGGGTGCAGTTAGATAGGAGATTGTGCCCATATTTGCCCTTTCTTATGTGGAATTTTATTCCAACAAAGTTAACAGAAGCAGCAACTCTGTAAGTGAGGTAGAATCTAACTCGTACGATCCTGTGGTTTGTAAACCTTTTCATTTTCTTCCTGTGGTAACATCCTGTCCTGCAATTCCTTTTTCTTTTTTGCTCACAGGCTGGTGATTGCCCCACTGGTAAGCCGTCATGAGAAGCTGTGGTCAAATTTCTGGGGAGCATTGAGCCCTGATGGATACTATGCCCGCTCAGAAGATTATGTGGATATTGTTCAAAGGCGGAGGGTGTGAGTATGCAAAGAGAGTTTCTTACTGATATAATTCCTTAAATGTAAAGCTTGCTGCAACACATTATCGTCAAAACAGCTGATGTCAAAGAACCATACAGCACAACTGTCTTTGTGTATAGAAAAGGAAAATAAGTTTGTACTCCCATTTGGGAGCTGCTCTATGTTCTCCCCTGAGCTGACACCATATCATACTTTGGTCAGATTTTCTTATGATCAGAGTAAGGGTTTAAGAGTCCTGACTCTGCTGAAATCACTTCATCTCACTCATGTCATGTTTTCCCACCTGTGAATTATAGTTAGCATGATCCTTAAAATCCTGTAAAGTGCTGTTCAATCTTTATCAGATCGTCTTCATAAAATACCAAGGCAATCCTTGAATGGAAGATTCACAAAATATAATTGTTGGCTCATTCATATTCTTGAGCAGCTCACTTTTTTTTTTAGGCAGTTATGTGTGTGATAAATCTGGAAATGAGCTTATGTGCTTTTGGCTGGTTCAGTTTTTTTGAATCAGTGGAAAAAAAGTATGTTGATCTCTCTGGGAAGAGATTCAAGCCGTTAATTACGTCCCTAGCAAAAACACACAGTAGCAATTAATTGCTTTCACAGCGGACTAGGATCTGGGCAATATAAATGATTTTTCCTGGCATGACAATTCCTGTTGGTATGGTTTCTCCCTGCTGTTCTGAGTTGGCTCATTTAGGTAGGCCTGGCTGATACTGCAGTGCTACCTGCCATCCTGTCAAGTCCAGCAGTTTCTGTCTTAGTGGTATTTCAAGTCTTACTCTCCTACCCCTGTGTTTCAGCGGGCTTTGGAATGTTCCGTACATCAGCAGCGTTTACATGGTTAAAGCCAAGGCTCTGCGATCGGAGCTTGACCAGGGAGATCTGTTCCACAGTGGCAAACTGGATGCTGACATGGCTTTCTGCCACAACGTTCGGAATCAGGTCAGTCGAAGAGAGAGAGGCTGGCAGGGGAGAACTGCATGCCAGCGTGGAGGTGATGAGATTAAGTAGTTTCAAGGCATTCAGCTCTGCTGGGGCATGGGACAGGATGAACAGGCATTATTCAATACTGTGCAGGCTTGGAACAGTGTGGGATTTCTAACTTGCTGTGAAACCACACAGAGCCAAGGACCACCAAATGTGGATAACATTTTTGGGTTTGGGCCTATTCAGGGCTGTTCAAAATGGGGTTGACAGGGTAAGAAGGAAGAACCTAATCTTACAGCAGCTGCTCTGCTCTGCTTCCAACCCTGGCTGACAAGAGGCACAGAATTACTGGCTCTGGCTATAATGTTTCAAAGTTCCTCATACTCAGGGTGGAAATTAAACTGAAGGCCCACAGGAGAAAGAATGGGTAAATGAACAGCTTGGGCAGAGCCACCATCACTGGGGAACTGTTCAGTGCTTGTATTTCATAGTGGCTTGCAGAAATGTGAAGCCTGGAAAAAAAGCTTGGTTGTTTCTCTTCTTCCCTGCAGGGAGTCTTTATGTACCTGACAAATCGGCATCAGTTTGGACACATACTGTCCCTGGAGAATTATCAGACAACTCACCTCCACAATGACCTCTGGCAAATATTCAGCAATCCTGAGGTGAGTTAACCTGCATGCTCAGCAGGCGTAGCAATGTGGCATGTGAAGATTTGATGACAAGCTCCACCAATAAGGAAGGTCCAGGCTTTGAAATAATGACATCTCTCAGGTTGGATGAGGAGCGTAGTCACAGAGAGGGTGTTTATATGATTCATAACATCTGGATCTTCAAAGCCTGTGAGATACTGCATGAGTGCCTGGCCTTGCACTGCCTCTGTAACCAGGCTCCACAGAAATGACTGGTTTGCTTATCTTTTAACTGCAGGACTGGAGAGAAAAGTACATCCATGAAAACTACACAGCAGCTCTGAAAGGGAAATTGGTAGAAATGGTAAGAAAACATTGCTCTTATCCAACAGAATAGGAGATTGGCATCACAACAATCACTATTGTTATTCTCAAGAATAAGCAGTTCAGCATGACCTCGTAGTCTTTCAAATCCAGAGGAAACATGACCATGAAAGTATTTTTAAAGCCAAGTCATTCTTCTAGAAGTACATCTCCAGCTTCCTTAAGTGGAAACGGGGCACATATATCAGAATACAAATTTCTATTCCCGATATTTTAGTTACTTTCCACTTAAACTGACTCAATCTACAGTCAGTTTAGTCTGGCTTCTTTTGCCTCAAGCACCTGTCCTTGTTTCTGCTATTCTCACCTGTCCATTTTCTGCAGCCCTGCCCGGATGTTTACTGGTTCCCCATATTCACTGACACTGCCTGTGATGAGCTGGTGGAAGAAATGGAACATTATGGCCAGTGGTCCACAGGTGACAACACGGTAAGAAAAAGCAGGAGCTTTTTGATTTCTGGGTCACACCATTATTAATTATTATTATATTGGATGGCAGCAGTGCCTCCTGTAGGAAGTCATTAGATCCCACAGTTAAACCAGGAAACTGGAGGCACTCCTCTAATTTTGTGCCTAATTAACTCTGTGATTTTTGCCCTTGTTCTTAAATGTAAATTAATTTTTTTGAGTCCTCTTTAATGTTCTGTGAATCTACAGTGTTCAGCCCTTCAGAGGGTGATATTGTTTACCTTATGGTTTAATTATTGCTTGAAATGAGTTTTTCATCCTGGAAATTCTGATAAGTAAACATCCTATTTATTTGTAGTTACCAGAAACAAGTGCTTCTCATTCCTGAAGTCCAACATTTTCATCCTCATGGGTATTTTCATGATTCTATTTCAGGACAGCAGAATACAAGGAGGATATGAGAACGTCCCAACTATTGACATACACATGAACCAAATTGGCTTTGAAAGAGAATGGTACAAGTTTCTTCTGGAATATATTGCACCCATTACAGAGAAACTGTACCCAGGATACTATACCAAGGTATGTACACCTTAGCATCAAAACTTTTGGTCAAGTCAGCACCTCCTCCAGTTGCAAATTTGTAAAAAAGCTGCTAGAATCCTCTAGCAATATGCATACTGTTTCCCAGTACGGAGGAACAGGCCCTGGAGTATCACATAAGTATATGCATCAGGAAATACGCAATTTCCTAATGACATTTTCCTGCTTTATTGTTGCCATTCTCTCTTAGCAGTGGGATGCAATTTAAATATTTCACTCTGCTCTGCATCTCAGTAGCCATGGACAACTATAGCCCTGTAACAGATGTGCACTTTGTTCTTCTCCCCTGCAGACTCAGTTTGAGCTAGCTTTTGTAGTTCGCTACAAACCTGACGAGCAGCCCTCTTTAATGCCCCATCATGACGCTTCCACCTTTACCATTAACATTGCTTTGAACCGAGTTGGAATAGACTATGAGGTAAGTGTGTGCCAGTGTGCCAAGAATGCCTTTTGAGCAGTCCAGGCAGCTGAAAACCCTTTCCTTGTCCATATCTGGCTTCTGCCACAAAGGATTGCAATTAATGACTGGGCTAGGGTGAAAGACTTTTGAATGTGTCAGAACACAGGAGATTCCCCAAGCACCTTCTCACACTTCCAGAAGGGCTCCCAGGAGAAGGCAGAGACCCTTTCCCTGAGGTGTTTTTACCAAGCTGATGTGTGTCTTGGTTTGTTTCCATCAGGGAGGAGGCTGCCGGTTCCTGCGCTACAATTGCTCCATTCGAGCTCCAAGGAAAGGGTGGACCCTTATGCATCCAGGACGCCTGACCCACTATCATGAAGGTCTTCCAACCACCAAAGGAACCCGTTATATTGCAGTGTCTTTTCTTGACCCCTAGAGCCATGCTTCACAGGAAGGACCTTTCCCTGGCCCTGCTCACTGCTGACTTTGAGTGGAAACAGGGAATGCTACTGAGAGTTTCTAAGGCATTGATCAAAGCAATTTGGACATTGATTTTTAACGATGTTTTAAGATTCCACTACTGGAAGTTCTCCCTCTCTGATACTGCAGGTAATATCTGGGGGTATTGCTGTAGAATTTAGAAGGAGATTTTGTGCCTTCATTTTTGATTCTGCTCCTCATCCACTGTTTCTTGGAAATGCGATTTACTTGAACCGTCACTGATTGGTTGGCTTTACAAAAATGTTTTCTTGGACTGGAAATCCAGCTTTTTGGAGGCAAGTGACAAGCTCTCTCCATGTAGCTGGAAGCCCATTTTCATCCACAGCATATATGGGACTGGACAATAATTCCTGGATACTATTCTAAATATAAACCAATCAGGGAGCTGGCTCCTGGAGTCATAACAGTTAAATGTCATACCAGATGAAACTCGCTAGTTAAGAGGCTGAAGATCATCTGATTCCTTACCTCTTTGCAGTCCTTGGAAGCATATCGCAAAGTTCAAAGCAGCAGCAGTGGCTATATAGGTGCTTGCGGTTAGCTAAAGGAAGGTCCGTTAATGATACTTTTACCTCTGGGATTAGACTGTAAGAGATAAAAAGTAACCTCTCTATCTTCTGTTACTGCAGCTAAAAGGAGCACGTATACCTAGACAGATTCGGAGCATGTCAGGATGTGTAGATGAAATCTAAGAAAGGGAAGGCTGAGAATAACTAAATGAGTGAGGAAGGCTTCACTGCTCAATCATCTCAGGTCTATCACATGTTAAAATTGTCAAAAGCTCTAATCGATCTCTGGATAACAAACCAGAGACCCCAGTGGTCTTTGGTGGCCTCATTCCAGTTCCCTGTGATTGTTTTGATAATTTTCTTTGCATCTAACTTGAATGGGCCATCAAAGAGCTTTTCTCTGGTACTTAGAGGAAGTCATTATTCAGTGTTTCTATTATTTGAGATTCCAAACCAAAACACTCCATTGCAGGCACTTCTCCAGTGGGGCCGAGGCTGATAGAAACGAGTGCTGAGAGATTGTGGTGAGATGGTAGGTATAAAAGTCTGTCTCGACTAGACCCATGGTTAGAGAGAGAAGGGGGAGAAACCTTTTCTGCTGTTGCCTGTGAGATACCTGCTCTGCTTCTCAGACACCATGATACTCTGTGTCTGCCAGACTGGCATGTTTCACATATGATTGTCCTTAGAAAGAAAATCTGCCTCTTCATTCTCTGTGTCTCCAGCTTTGGCTGTCTAATTGTCAGGTGTAGAGCCCCTTCATCTGGAGTGGGTCGCGTTAATGCAGGCAGAATAGCTTTAGATGTGTAAATTCTGGCAGAGAACTTGGTACAATTTGGATGGACCTGAGGAAGGCGACGTTGACCTTTTTCCACTGCTTTCCATTGCTTTTTAGGTCTCTTTCAAGGCTACACACTCACGGGTGCCCGAGGGAGAAAAAGCCAGGCAGGGGCAATTCAGTTTGAAAAGTAAAACAATAATAAATCTTGTTAGATGAAACCCAGAACTATCTGTTACCAAATGAAGGGACTTGACGGGCCAATTGTTGAGAAGATGTTGAAAAGGTGTATGTATTTATTCAGCGGGGTTTTTTTTCTTCACTTATTTTGTTGCGTCTCTCCTCTGCCGGGTGCGGTGATTGTAATTAATGAGGAGTCCGTCGCGGGAGACTCGCATTAAACCCTTACCCCACGGAAACGCCGTCGGTGGGTTTGATTCCGGCGGGGGGGGGAGCAGGCC
>NW_009649449.1:44152-51974 GCF_000708025.1 Charadrius vociferus | reverse complement strand
CAGAGCCTGGCCCAGCAGGGAGCTCGGCAGCCTGTGTCCCTCATCCCCTGGTCCCTTTGCCGCAGGGATGGGGACAGGCTGGACTCGGCGTCGCTGAAAGAGCTGCGGGACGGAGTCTGGCCAGGGCGGGGGAGAAGGCAGGAAAACTGAAGTCGTTCAAGAGGGATTCGAGCTGACCATGCCTGACTTGTGAAAACGTAACTCATCCTGAAAGTAAGCGGAGGGAGGGGAGAAGCGATCGTTGGGGGCCTGTTTACTGGAAGGGACAAGAAAAGATGAAATTTTTTTGTTTCTGATATTTGAGTAATTCCCAGTTTTAGAAAGCTGAACAATTTCTTTGTGAAAGAAAGAAGGTTGTTTTTTTATCTAGTTCTTGGTAGGATGCTTAGTTGGCTAGCTCTTGGCACTTGGTGAGCCACCTTTATTTACTGGATTTTTTCCTGTAGCGCAATGTCCCTGTTGTTTACTCGTTCCAAGTCGATAGTTGCAGTGAAGAAGGATAAGAGACACATGGCTGAGGTAAATGCTTCTCCGCTTAAGCATTTTGTCACTGCAAAGAAGAAAATCAATGGTATTTTTGAACAGTTGGCTGCGTACATCAATGAGAGCTCCTCGTTCCTGGAAGGTAAGCTGAATTCTTGAATGACAAGTGTGTCACAGTGCTTTGCCCACGTACAGTTCCCCAAACACACACCAAACCCCCCTCATTCAGTTAAATGGCATTGCTAGACCTGTGCCAGACATACATGTCTCTTTATATATAAATATTTTTAAGAAGAACAGAAAATTATTTTGTTGAATTTGGGTGGAGTTCAGGGTTCATATTTTAAAGCTGACAAGTTCACACATTTTAGGACACTAAGATAGTTAGCAAGCTACGCTTGGTTTTTATGCTGTTTGGGATTTTTTTAATAAACAAGGTCCTTTAGGTTTTTCGCCTGTAATTCTTTCAGTATTCTTGCCTGGTCATGTCGTTGCTAGTGACACTTAGCATATGCCAATAATTGGCTTTGACAATTTAAGACGCAGACAGAAGATTTTTGTTCTTTCAAGGGTGTTGGAATGTTTGAAATGTTGCCTGTGTTCTGTTTAAGGCAGTCCTGAGGATGAGAATGGTTACTGATACACAAAAGAGACCAGCTGATAAACGCTGATGCAAAATTGCCTCAGGGTGTAGTTGCATGAGTCAAGATTACCCACACTGACTTTGGGACACAGATAAACATTTAGTTATGTGTGTTATGTCACGAAGAGGTATTTCACCCAGTACTGAAACAGATGGCTTCTGGAATTCAGAGACATTATGTATTTTGATTTTTAGAAACACACAAGAACATAGAGCTTGATCCTGTCACCACAGAAGAGCAGGTACTGGAAGTCAAAGGCTACCTGTCAAAAGTCAGTGGCATTAGTGAAGTGTTGGCAAGACGACACATGAAAGTTGCTTTTTTTGGAAGGTGAGTCACGTGCTTCCATTGCCTACGCTCCTCGCTCAGTAAAACAACTGGTATTGTTAGGATTATAGCCAGTTAAAAATAGTTATAGAAACACTAGTGCTGCAGCTTTTGCTTGTAACATGCATGTCCCGGGTACTAGTCCCTGTAAATTGGAAACAAATAGTGTAGCACATAATTCTTTGATTTGGAAGAATTCTTGAGAAAATAGAAAATTCTTTTTGTAAGTTGCCTATGGCACCTAAATTGTTAATACTTCTGATACTGCTTTGGTTTAGAGAACTTGCTTTTTCTAATATCAAAATGAGTATACCCAAATCTCAGAAGCCTACCTGTACCTTTCTTTAATCTGACTTCAGGACAAGCAATGGGAAAAGCACTGTGATAAATGCCATGCTGTGGGACAAAGTCCTTCCTTCAGGAATTGGACACACCACTAATTGTTTCCTGCGTGTAGAAGGGACAGATGGACACGAAGCTTTCCTGCTTACTGAAGGCTCAGAGGAAAAGAAGAGTGTTAAGGTACAATTTTCTTAAGCATAAGATAAAGGAGAAGAGCTCTTCAGAAGTGCTGGAAAAGAGAAGGAAAAAGAAAATGAAAGCACTATGAATAAATTTCACAGTTAAGAATTTTAATAATTAAAGGAGTAGAGATAAAGAGTAGGGTTTTGTTAGACATAGGAAGGGAGGAATGGAGCAAGTTATAAGATGGAACTTTTTCATTTTATGAAAAAGATAATATATTGAATTTGTTAGCGATAGTAGGGAACTGAGGTGATGAGTCAGGAAGTTCTGAGCTCTGTATGACTGACAGAAGGCACAGATTTGCTGATAATTCCTCAGTAGCCTTTCTTGACAGGAAAATTTGTCATCAACTCTCACTAGTTGCTTGCATTTTGACTAGAAGACTCAGTCAAGTTTTATGTGGAAAACCTCCCAGAGAAAAAGAAATTTGGAGTTGGTTTTTATCTTAAATTGTCTGTGAACAGCCCTGAAGGGGAGATAATTGTGTTAATAGGTCTTGGCATACAGGAAATGTTGCAAATTATCCATCTTTTTAATAGACAGTAAACCAGCTGGCTCATGCCCTTCATCAAGATGAACTTCTGAATGCTGGCAGCCTGGTCAGCGTAATGTGGCCCAATTCCAAATGTCCTCTCTTAAAAGATGACCTAGTGCTGATGGACAGGTGAGAAATACCTTTCTTTCCTTTCCTGCTTATCACAGATTAATTACAGAAATGTCTTCAAATGCAAACTTAACAAACGTCGAGGAAATTGGCCCTGTTCTAATCTATGACAGTGACTAAAGTCCTTTGCTGTAGTTAGCAGTCAGAGTTTCTCTTGATTGGAACTTCCTTTTAGTCTGTACTCTGTGTCACCTCAGGGCAGTGTAGCTCAGACATGGGAAACTGGTGCCCTGAAAAACTGAAACATGTTTTTTATTAACTTTTTATTTTTATTTTTGCTGTTTCCACAGCATAATAATGTCTCTTCTCTTTTTATTGCTAGCCCTGGCATTGATGTAACCACGGAGCTGGACAGTTGGATTGACAAATTCTGTCTAGATGCCGATGTATTTGTCCTGGTGGCAAATTCTGAATCGACATTGATGCAAACTGTATGTTCACGTCCACCTGTTCAGTGAATTTGGCTAAAAGTTAAAAAATTTTGATGTATTAATCTTAAAAGGTTTTGTTCTGTTTTGCTTAGGAGAAACAGTTCTTTCACAAGGTGAACGAACGTTTGTCTCGACCCAATATATTTATTTTAAATAACCGCTGGGATGCGTCTGCCTCTGAACCAGAATACATGGAAGAGGTTTGTGGCGTGTTTAAATTCCTTCTCTTTGCATGGATATTGTAGAGTCCATTTTGACCCTGGTACTTGCCAGTAGAATCATGACGTGTTGGATGTGATTGTTTTACAGT
Organism: Charadrius vociferus; assembly: GCF_000708025.1. NCBI lineage: Eukaryota > Metazoa > Chordata > Aves > Charadriiformes > Charadriidae > Charadrius > Charadrius vociferus. The sequence goes on along the minus strand of NW_009649449.1, from coordinate 48,590 downwards.
TTAGATTTTTATTGCCGTAGTGTGGAGACTACAGGGAGTATTAGACTAGTGATCAGGACGTGATTCTTCACATTTCTTAGCTGGGAATCAAGAGTTTCACAGGGATCTCTTGAGGTTAGATCACTTAGATAACCTCTGGAAGATTCTATAAAACAGCAAAGTGTGTGTGGGGGGTTCTTATTCTTTTGCATTGGTAAATTAGACCAGCAGAGGGCATCTGGGTACCTGGTCTAACCTTTAAGAGATGAAGCGTAAAGTGGATTTAACTGCATGTGGGGTTTATCCTGTTTATCCCTCAGGTGCGTCGACAGCACATGGAGCGATGTACCAGTTTCCTGGTAGATGAGCTGGGTGTGGTGGATCGAGCCCAGGCAGGGGATCGAATTTTCTTTGTGTCGGCAAAAGAAGTGCTGAATGCCAGGATTCAGAGGGCTCAAGGGATGCCAGAAGGAGGTGAGGAAAGCGAATAGAAACTTTCAATTTTCTTATAGGGAAGAAAATAGAGAATATCTTGTTCCAGAAAATGGATAAAATTGAGGTGGGTCAGATTATTAATAGAGCAGTGAAAAAAAAAAAAAAGATGTATTTTTGCAGTACTTTTGCATTGGCTTCACGGTAAAGGAGTAGCATTTCATGATGTCTAACATCTAAATGCTTTCTCAAAACTTAAGTGGTTGTTTTGTGCTTTCCTTCTCTCAGGTGGAGCATTGGCAGATGGATTTCAAGTGAGAATGTTTGAGTTTCAGAACTTCGAGAGAAGGTTTGAGGTGAGCATTATGTGTTACTAACCTTCTGTTTAAATTTTACTCCTGAAAGGCTGGGCACTAGAGTTGATGAAGATGGAGAGGGACCACATTTTGTAAATGGATTTTATGGGAAGGAGAAGTTGTGTTAGTGTGCTTCTTCCTGCTCCTAATCTTGGGCTGCCTTTTATATACAGGAATGTATCTCACAGTCAGCAGTAAAAACAAAATTTGAGCAGCATACGGTGAGAGCAAAGCAGATCGCAGAAGATGTTCGTCTCATCATGGATTCTGTGCATATTGCTGCCCAGGAACAGCGGTGAGGAGAGCTGATGCTTGATGCTCGTGTAACTGAATCTTGTATTCTGGGAGAAATTTAGTGGAATATAAGCATTTAAAATGCAAAGCAGAATACAGCATGGTTGGGAGTGGGAAGGACACTTACTGTTGGTCTTGTTTCTAGTGAGTTGTGAAAGTATTGCTAGAAGAACCTCTTTTTTGTCCTGTGCCACGTGTATGTAATATATTATAGATGCTGACACATTTTGTTCTTGGGCAGGAGAATCTGTCTTGTTTCTGGAATTCAAATGATATAGATCAAAAATGCATTTATCTGTCTTTTTGATGGTCCCTTTTTTTTTCCACCAGAGTTTACTGTCTGGAAACGCGAGAGGAACGACAGGAACGTTTAGGTTTCATTGACAAACAGCTGGAGCTCCTCACTCAAGACTACAAGCGGAAAATAAAACAGATCACAGAAGAAGTGGAGAGGCAGGTAGGGAGGAGTGGCTGCAGAAAAACAGGCTGTCTGAAACTGCTCCCAGCATGGTGGGAAAAATGCAAAGTGCTGACAAAGGTTTGAAGTATTAGAAATGTGGGAGTTACAGATGGGAAAAAAAGAAATGCTTTCAGAAGAAGTCTTTTTTTTTTTTTTTTTTTCTTGAAGTAATAAAATGAAAAGTAGAATACTTGGGGGAAACTTTCAGAGACTCACATAAGATACTTTAAATAAACAATGAGACTTTGATTACTGTTTGAATTATTATTGTTACTATATTTCAGTCTTAAATGCTTCCTAAAATACTAAAATGTTTCAGATAGGTTTCCTTATTATTTCAGTCTAGAATGTCAGTCTTACTATCAATAGTTACATGCCATTTTTACTACTATGAATATACAGAAAAGGCCTATTCCTTTTTCACAGGTCTTACATTGCCTCTATCTTTTTCTGTCTGTGCTGTTACACAGAGCATAGATCCCACATACTTCTCAGCCATCTTTGTTTGCAAGTCACCAGTATTGCGTTTTGCACACAGTGGCTGCATGGCACTGCCCAATCGTAGCGCCTATTGTTCAGTAGTGCTTACTAAGAAATGGATGTCTTCAGCGGGGGTTTTCTGTCTCTCCCGAGGACAGAATATATATATAGAAACTCGGTCCTGTGCTGTTTCTCTAGGTGTCAAATGCAATGGCAGAAGAAATCAGGAGGCTTTCAGTGTTGGTGGATGAGTACCAAGCAGACTTCCATCCATCTCAAGTAGTTCTTAAAGTTTACAAGAGTGTAAGTGATGTTTGCTTCTTACAGGTTATTTTAAGCAATTTAAAGAGGCCTTTTTTTGCTCTGAGTCAGTAATTATGCCAGCTCTTTGAAATGCTTAATGTTCTTCCAGCTAGGATATGAGCTAAGCTTTTCCTGTTGTGGAAAATCTTTTGTTAGAATGTCTCTTGTGTTTGGATAGCTTCTGTAAAAAGTGAACATTTAAAAAAAATATATATTTTTTTAATTGTTATTTTAATAATCTCAGTGATAAATTGATACACATATGATACATCACATTGTGTAGATCAAACAGAACTTTCCCTAGGCTACAGAGTACATGTGAGATATTTTTTTGATTTGCATTTTCTTCTCCTTCACTGAGGAAGGGGGGGGGGGGGGAGAATGAAATTAATTTTGGAACACTAGGCAGACAGAATGCATACTCCTGTTCTGGGAGGGTTTTTTTAACTGCCAAGCTCTAGCACTTGCAGCCTGCATCTTATCTTTTTTAAGCTTAATAACTCTTTCTTTGTTTGTCAGGAGCTGCATAAACACATTGAGGAAGGCCTGGGCCGTAACATGTCAGATCGTTGCTCCAATGCAATCACAGCTTCCCTGCAGACAATGCAGCAAGAAATGATAGGTTAGTTCAACAGGTGATATTTTCTCCCCACTTTCCTTGAACCGTAATGCAAAATAACTAGGTAGATGTTTTGGGTTTCTCTTTAATCTGATGGCAGATGCGCAGCTGGCATCATCTTAGTTTCCGTCTTGATTAGTAATGCTGTTGTGTAGAGGACTAATTGCTCCTGCTTTTTCCACTCTGTGTCTGAAATTGTGCAGTCAATGAATACCTACAGTCAGCTTAATCCTTCAGGCCAAGTGGAACTGTGACTTTGGAAACTTGGGAGATTCTGAGACCAAGATCCTAGTGAAATGTAAATGACTTGTAACTAGGTGCCTGCCTGACTATGAGCTTTAATAGGAGTGTGGTGCCTAAACACTTTCAGAACTGGACTTCAGATTGTTTTCCAAGCTATTGCTAAACTGTAAACTTCACCAGCTACTTGTAAGGATTTAGGAGGGTCCATGGGAAGATTTCCTTCTGAGTTGATCTGAAGAACCAAGAATCAGATAGTAATTCATGATGTATCTCTCGCTTTGCAATGTGCTTGGCTTTAGAGAACTTAAGGTACTAGGAAAAATAACTGGAGGATGGAACAACCCATAACCACCCTGATTACAGAGTACAAGTCCAGTTAATTCTTGTGAACTCAGTAGCCACTTTTGACTGTTTTTATTTTCTGTGTGCACAGATGGTTTAAAACCCCTTCTCCCCGTCTCTTTGCGGGGCCAGATAGACATGTTAATTCCCCGACAGTGCTTCATGCTCAGCTATGATCTGAACTGTGACAAGCTTTGTGCCGACTTCCAAGAGGACATAGAATTCCATTTCTCTCTTGGATGGACGATGCTGGTGAACAGGTTTTTGGGACCAAAGAATGGTCGTCGGGCCTTGATGGGCTATAACGACCAGGTAAGATACCTCATTGAGAGATTGGGGTAGATGTGGTATTCATCATTTTAGTGGCTGCTGAAGTTGTTTTTGTGGGAAGGGCAGTGGCTTGCCTTCTCTTATTCTGTACTTTGTTTTTGTTTTGTTTTGTCACTACTTTTCTAATTAGGTTCAACGCCCTTTAACACCAGCAAATCCCAGTCTACCTCCATTGCCTCAGGGCTCTATGACCCAGGAAGAGCTCATGGTGTCGATGGTGACTGGCCTGGCCTCATTAACTTCCCGAACTTCCATGGGGATCATCGTGGTTGGTGGTGTGGTGCGTTGGCAATCTGAGCAGCATTTATATAAATAAAGTTGGAGCACTGACTTTAAAAGTGTTTGCACTGCTGAGTCCTGTAGATATTTGCTATTCACAGATAGTGAAATACTTTCTCCTTTCATCTTCCATTTGAGTATAAATATTGAGCTTATTTGGTGTAATAGTTGGGCTTGGAGCCAGGATTGTTGTGAAGATAGGCCCTCAAAGTATGTTACAAAAGCATTAAATAGTCTCTGATTCCTTTGTGACAATAAAAGATAATTCGGTATTTTTCTTTTCCCATTTACAGAGGAATCAGGACAGAAATATCTACCAAG
>NW_009649449.1:38531-44119 GCF_000708025.1 Charadrius vociferus | reverse complement strand
GTTAGATACTATGCCTAATTTATTTCAGAGAAAATCAGCACTTCCTGCTTTTCTGTCTTTTGAAAGCAATGAATGTTTTGAATCTCAAATCTTCCCAAACTGTGGAGGCATAAGAGATCTAACTCAAGTTGCATAGTAATTCTAGTTCCTGTTGCAGGAAGAATTCAAGTTTCTGTAGGTCCATACTTACGTGCTGTTCTAGTGTCACAGTGTCTAGGGGTGGTTGATTTCTCAAAAGGAAGATGGTTGCTTAAAAAGGTCTTTTACTTCAGAAACGAGGATTCTGTGAACCAGACAAAGTTCCTTTGCACTTGCAGATGTAATTTAAATGTGCTGGAAAGGTTAACCTGTAGAGAACCCCAGTAGTCTAGGTTAGGTATTTTTATTTTGTAGACTGGACATCAGTAGTAAGCTGCCTGACTGATGAAACCACTCAGGATAACCAGTCAGGGTTACCTGTCTGGCTCATTTTCATTTGCCCCGAATATAAGCGCAATGCTCTGTGCCACCGTTGTTAGGAGTTAGCATCATTCTTAGATTATGATTGTGTAATTTGTTTTTCCTTGTGCTTTTTTTAGGTCTGGAAGGCTGTGGGTTGGAGACTGATTGCTCTCTCTTTTGGCCTTTATGGGCTTCTTTATGTATATGAACGTCTCACCTGGACCACAAAAGCAAAAGAGAGAGCTTTCAAACGGCAGTTTGTAGAGTATGCTGGTGAGAAATTGCAGCTCATCGTCAGTTATACAGGTTCTAATTGCAGCCACCAAGTCCAACAGTGAGTTGCCTATATTCAGCTAAAACCTTATCTAAATTCTGTTGTTTGGGTTTTTCTTTAAACCATATTCCCTCTTAAAACAAGCTATGTCTGCATATTGAATTCCAGATTTAAAAATGTGTAATGATACGTGTGTTTTAAAAGAATCACCGATGTACTATTTGGGTAGTGTTAAGCATTAGCTTTAATGTACTTGTGTGTCTCAAATCAGGTTGCTCTGATGCTCTAATATACTCTTGTAGAGAACTTAAAAGATGAATGTCTGAGTCAGTATCATCGTCACTATACATCAAAGAGGTGTACTCCTTGAATTTGCTGCTTGAGCTTTCTTTTTCATCATATCCAACTATTCTCCTTGTTTCATAGAGAGCTTGCTGGAACGTTTGCTCATCTGTGTCAGCAAGTGGATGTCACACGGGAGAACCTTGAGCAGGAAATTTCTGCCATGAATAAAAAAATTGAAGTTCTGGATTCACTGCAGAGCAAAGCAAAGCTGCTCAGGTGAGATTTTATTATCCCATATACACAGACATTTGTGTACAATTGTTTTTCATGCGATTGCCGCAAGCTGTTCAGATTAGGGTGTACCTTTGAGTGCAGTCCTCCTTCTGATAGCGTTTGATGTACAGACATCAGAATCTTTTCCAAGTCGCGTTCCCTTTCACTACGTACTTTCCCATGTACTGTCAACAGTCATTTAAATCTTCTGTTTCACAAAACACCTTTTCCTTCTTGTTTTTGGTTTGCTTCGAATTACAGTTCCTTTCCATTTATAAAAACATACAGTCCTCTACTCCTGCAAGCTCCTTCAGGCTATTATAAAATTATGCAAAAAGTCTCACCCTTGCTTTTGTACATAGCTGTCTGATGTTTTTCTTCACCCTGCAAAGGCTGTCAGGAAGAATTTTTCAAACATTCCTTATATTCTCAATAAAATCATTGTGAAGTTGTGACCAAGATCCCGGTTTGAACCTCGGAGCCTTATATTCTCAATAAAATCATTGTGAACTTGTGACCAAGATCCTGGTTTGAACCAGGGACTGTTAGCAGCAAGTGCTCCTGATCTGGGAAGGGGCAAGGAATGGTCGCAGTGTTTTGGAATGGACCTCTGGCACTCCTCTCCATGCCTCGCTGTTCGCTTGTTTTAGTCACGCTTCTTTCAGATTGGTTTGAGAAGAGGTATTTTACTCACCTAATGGAGACTTTCTGTCTTTGCAGGAATAAAGCAGGTTGGCTTGACAGTGAACTCAACATGTTCACACATCAGTACCTGCAGCAAAGCAGATAGTGTGGGACGAAGAGGAAAACAACACTGTTTCCCTTCAGTGCTCTCTTAATTACTGCAGAGAACATGGTGGGTGATGGAATTCCCTAAAGGGAATGAGCAAAAGCCTATTGCTATGTTTCCAGTTGCTGTGTGAACAATAGGATTCTGCTTCCCTGTTTTGTGCCCCACCTCTAAACACTAGCTGTTTATAACTCTTCTATTTCCTTCTTCTGAGACCAGGCTGCTTCAGAAGGAATGTGTGCTTCATACATTTACAGGGGGCTTTTTAAAGCAAAATCAAGTACGGTAACAAATTTAAAACAAACAAATGATTATCACGTTAAAAGCTATTCTGACACGTCTTTATGGAGTCATTCATTTTACTACATGAAGGCAGAACTTTTGACTTCCAAGCCCCAAGTTTATGTATGTGACAAGCAGCTGTTTGTCTAAACACAAATCCCATGCACACTGACATAACGATGGTTTCACAATGCATCTATAGCCCATGCAAGCCTATCTCCTAGGTTAATATTCCGTTATTATAGAACATGACAGAGAATCACCATGTCCCTTCATAGAAAGGTTTATTACTCTCAGTATGTTTAAACCTATGAACAAAACCTAGTTCTCTTCCAGAGCAAGAGGGACTAAGATTTTGCTTTAGTAAGCTTATTGTCTTTGGAGTTAGTTTGTTCCTCTTAAAAGCTCTGTAATAATGCAGTCTGGCCCATTTCACGCCATGGACAAATAGTTTGCAAAGACATAACTAGCTCCTGTGAGGGAGGTAGTGCTGATAATTTGGCAGCTTGTTGAGGAAGGACAATAGGAAAGAGAAGCCAGTTGACAGAATGTAATGAGCTGCCTTATGAGATATGTTGATGAATGTGGGGTTTTGGTTTTTCTTTGGAAATGCACAGCTGTGTTTCTGGAAGCGGGCCTTCGGAATTCCGTTACCGCTATTTGGCCACAAGAACAGCATGTGGATTACAAGCTGTAAGAGATTTTGCTTCATGCAGAGTTCCCATGGGATGTTACAGTCCACGCAGTAATATGATTTAATGTTGTTTCTCTTCTGGTAAAAGTATGAAAATGAGCTGGCAAGTGCAGCTCTTCTGGGGCAGGGGGGAGACCTGTCCCTTGTGTTTTGTGCCAGGGCAACAATGGGTTAAGGCGACTTATTATTTTAAAGGTATTCTTTATTTGCAAACAGATGAAATTAATGATTGAGTTTTGCCCTGAAGCAATTTTGAATTTGGAGTATAAGATTTTGGAATTGTAAGGACTTGAGATTCTTCCTGTTGGAATTGACAGAGCAGAAATTCCCACTGGTTTCAGTAGTACCAGGATTAGGTTCTTATGTTGCAAAGTTTCTTTTCCACTTGGTGGATCGGTATTTTCCCATGTGTTGGGTGTAACCTTTCTGTTCCCCACAAAATGTCTGAGGAATCCAGAATCGGATCCCGTAGCTCTGAGGTTAGCGACAACCTAAATCTGTTCAGCATCAAACTTTGGAGAATTATGGGCTATCTCTGAGCAAGTCCCAGCTGAATTCAGAACTACTAGGAGTGTTTCTTTTTTTGTTATTGACTATGAGACTTTTCACTTGAAAATGGTATCAGCTGGACTTAGGATTACTCATTCATGCTCAGGTGTGAATATATGTGCCTGTGACAAGTCCCCTGTTCCATGTGTCGCGAAAGCTCCAGAAGGAAGAGGCTGCCTGATACTTGAGGGAGTAAAAATAGTGAAATGTCAGTAAGTATTTTAGGTTGTTCTAAGATTTGCAGTAAGACTTGAAGTATCTTGATCACGTAGGAGCTGGCAGTGAGGCTCTTGTTATGTCCCTGGAATGCAGGAAGCAAACAAACCTTTTGCTTCTAGTAGACAGCTTTGAATCCAACCTGAACTGAAGCCAGGCTTCATTGGCCTGGGTCGGTTTCCTCAAGCAACCACCAGGACATAAATACAGCTTGGATCAGGTCTGAGAATGAGTAAGAAAGGAATTTGAATTCTTGTCTCTGGAAAGGTGTTCTCTAGGCTTGTGATGAAATATACTAGAATAAGTGGAATCATCCACTGTTATTCTGCTGCAGGTAGTGTGTGAATGAATTTGGCTCTCTAGTCTCCAGCTATCACGTGCACATTTAAAATAAGCTGTGTACTCTGCGGCCGAGTTAAAACATTAAGCGTGTCCCCAATACACCAGGAAATTGTCGGTTCCAGGGAGATGATGATGTAGTGCTGCTCAGCAGCTCTAGGCTACCTGAAACGCTGACCTTGCTTTTGAAGACATGCTGTTAGCAATCTTCAGCAGGCCTTTAGGGGAAATCTGATCTGAATGATGATCTGATGTTCAAGACAGTGACTGATCTGTACAGGGAAAAGAGATTGATGGGTTCTTAGAATCTGGTGTCTTGCCAATGTGCGTGTTTCGGGCACTGCTCAGATTTTGGTGATGTAGGCATTCTCGCTCTTGTGTTGAAACCTAACCTATAGAACGGGGGAAAGAACCACTTTTTTTAAGAAGCAAAACTGGTAATATGGGAGAGAATAATTTATAAGTCTGTGTGTAACCCTTGTCCCTAGAAGCCCGAGTGATCAAGAATCAAACTTTTAACAGAAGGGCCTACGGGCTGGATTCCTCTTAAACAAAATACAGCTGTACTTCTTTAATTCAGAGTGGTGGAGGAATGAACACTAGTAGCAAGGAGGCTGTTCTCTTCTGCTTTTCATAAACAATGATAAACTAATCCTTAGAACAGGTAATTCTGAAAACAATCTTCCCCAAACTCTTATTAAAGAAGGTCAGCTAAATGCACTTTATCTTATTGCTGCTACTTATTTTTTTCATTGTGTTATGTTGATGGAGCTCTTCGAAATCCTCTTACCAGTGAGTTTTCTCTCTGCTGTATTTAAGGTGATAAATTTGCATGAATTATCCCTGTATCAATGCTGTAAACAATGGAAACCAAAATAAAAATGAATTGGAAAAATATTTCTCCTGATGTGTTCTCCATGTCGTGATACAAAGTCTTCAAGTGTAAGTATAATATATTGAGATGATGATGATGTGCCACTGTGTTGTGGTAGATTGCGTGTTTGACAATAGCGACCTTTTATCTGTGTTCTTACTATGAAAATTAACAAGGCAACCAATGATACTGAATTATCTGATGGAAAGTTTGAGAGATTCTTCCTTAAGTTACACTAAAAACGTCAGTATTGAATCAGTGCTTTCTTGAGAATGCTGTAGGAAGTGATGGGCAGCAGCTGCCGCGTTGGTGGGCTGAAGCTGCAGTGGATCGGTGTTCCCGGTTGAGGGGTTACGTTGTGCGCATTAGAGGAGACAAAGCCACATTTCCAGGGATCGTTTTTGCAGACCGCTCCCGTTCACCTTCGCGGGAGTCGGGGGTGCGCGATCCCCTCAAACAACGAGCAGTGCTGCTGTACCGTACCCAAAAGCGGGTGGTTTGGGGCCGCCTCCCGCCCTTCACCAGCACCCCGCCGGGCCGGGAGGGCCTCCCCCGCCGCCCCCGCCCCCCC
>NW_009649449.1:31865-38374 GCF_000708025.1 Charadrius vociferus | reverse complement strand
TCCGCAGCCGCTGGGCCCGGCTCCCCACGCCCTGCTGCGAAGGGAGGGCTTAGCAGCCCTCTGCCGGCCGCCGAACCGGCCTCTCGAAGAAGGAAGGGAAATTTCACAGTACCCGCGGCCGTCTGCCCTTCCTCATGGACATGGGAGAGCCGAACCGGCGCGTCTGCGCAGAAACGGCCCTGGGGAGCTCTGCATAGGTGTTGGGTAACTTTCTTGCAGAGTTGAGAGTTCTTAGCTCCCGAGACGACCGTTATTTATTTTTAACTGTGAGAAGCTAAGCTCCTTTTCACAAAGGATTCAGACTAAAGCAGTTTCATAAGATTAAGTCTCTGCCGTTGAGCACGAAGGACTAACAACTTTTTGTAGGTTATGTTAAGAGTGGATCTCATCTGGTAAAACCCTCTAGAAAGTCCCTTGAGTAGTGTTATTTTTGGAGTATTTGCTTTCCGATGAGCAATGATGAGAAGATGCTGTTAGCTTTGTTCTGTGAATACTGTGAGAACTTCTGTTTTGTTCAAATGATCTCAAATTTAGTGCCTCAAAACTGGTATTTTGATTTCTATGTCCAGTAGTGCACCTCTCACTCATAACTTGTAGCAAAAAGATATGTTGTAGTTTTTTGATTTTTAGCACTGCTCTTTGATCTGGTGCTGTTGTACAGCATATGCATTTGATTCCTCATGTCCAGTTGCCAAGGTGGCAGACAAAAACAAATTAACTGAGCTTTGGAGAAGGGTTTAGGGATCCTTTGGAACAAAAGATCCTAGAGAAGCATGTTGTTATACTTGAGAACATGACTGATCACTCTAGCCAAAAGCAATGTGGGGTTTGGGTTTAGGGTTTCCTTTTGTTTAATTTAAAAAAAAAACCAACCAAACACCACCAAAACCAACCAAACACTTTCTGCAAATTTAGAGGAGCTTGTAATGTTGTAAACATGTTGAATAGCATGACAGGCTTCCAGTCAATCTAAGCCTGATTTATTTATTTATTAACTCCTTTTTTTCCCCTCTTCTAATAGAAGGCAGTACCCCTTAGTGACCAATGTGTGCGATTGCAATTGTCTGAGCCCTAGTCCTGAATCATAACTGAGCCTTTTGGGTTCTTCCTGCCTGGGGAACGAGGAGGAGAGTTTTGACTCAATATTTCTTTTGAATATAGTAAATACATTCATATTCATTATTCATATTTTGAACTTATGAGCATCCTGGTATTACCCCAATACAAATTTTGATGTTTAAAAAGAACAATAAAGCAAAATTACATAAAATTGTCATAAATATCAGCCTCTGAATCAAATGTCTCATTTGGCTTTTTGATGTGACTTTTTTCATGTTTACTGTTTCTTCTTGTCTAGTCCTGAATAGGAACTGTCTTGTCTCTATTCAGTCAGCTACCAGTTTCTGGGTGCAAAATATTTGATAGTACATCTGAGAGGAGAGAAATACGCAGTGGTACTAGTTCTTAGGGTAAAGAGTTTTGAAACTGGCTGATTTCTCAGGAGGAATGATAAACGCTCCCAACATTTTAACAGCTGTGTTTTTCATGAAAAGTCCCCTGGAAGTGGTTTCTCCTGTGTCTACTTCTTTGCTTAATGCTTCCATTTGTGTAGTTCACCCTTGCTTTGGCTTTACAGGAAAATGTTGCCATAGAATGGAGTTAGAACACCTGAAGAGGCTGCGTCAGGCCAACCAGGACCTTCTACAAAGGCTCAGAACAAAGCAGGAAGAGATCAGAAAAAGACTTCCCAGCAAGCCACTCTCTCCAGCATCTCTTCATAATGAAGCAGCTACTGAAAAATCTGTCCCCTTGCCCAAGAGAGGGGTATGTGTTGTGTCTGTGCTAATATTGCTGAGAAGCAAATGGGCCTTGTATGGAAAGCAGCAGCTCTGCCTATGGAGTGGTGTGGTAAAGGAGACATATGGACATGGAGCCGCTGGTAGAATGTGGAATATGCAGTCTGTTAGAAAAGTAGCTAGACTTTTGTTTATTATTTATCCTGTGGTCTCAAATATTTTCTCCTTCCAAAGGGTTCAGAGATCAGTTCCTGCCTAAGAAATGCAGGTTTCTTAATCTAAGATAGGAATGAACATTGTGGAACATAGTAATTTTCTTTCTTCTAAGCACAAAAGCTGAAAATGTAGCAGTTCCTCAAATTGGGAAAAGTTGCATTTAGATGGAAGTGGATCCTTTTATTATCTTCTCCAAACACTAATGGCTCTTTAATGATACAAGGATTTTGCTTTTTTCCCCCCAGGAATTTAAAGGGGTGAGTAGACTAGAATGAGAGGTTGATTTTTCTCTTAGTGAGTGAAACGTCCTGATGAAAGGTATTTGTAATCAGAATGATGCCATGTGGTATGACAGTGTCTGTCCTTACAGAAGGAAAACCAGTTCAGTGCTGTGAATTGTACAGCTGACCCTGCAGTGTTGGTGTCTGTGGAACCTGGAGCTTACGCAGCCAGAGCAGCCCTCTCTTCATCTCTTAAACACAGCAGCAATGACAGAGGGGTTCAGCAGCAACAAGCAAAGATGCAGAAAGCAGTAGGTTTGGATTCCAGCTTTCCTGGAAAAGAGAAGAATGTTATGCCGGTGTCTGCAATCATTACCTGTGGTAGAGAAACCTCCGAAGTGGATAGGGATGGCCATGCTCGAGGAAGTCTGGAGAAAGAATTCTTCCTTCCGGGACACGGAGAGACCAGAAAACAGTCCACTCTGCCACATAGTTTCCATGAAAAAAATGAGCTTAAGGGTCATCTGGACCCATCACTGAGCAGCATACAAAGTGAAGAGACCAGCAAGCAGCATGTGGTCATTAGAGAGCCCATAATTCCTAAATCAATTTTGGTGACATCTCAGTCCAGAGAATTGAAGGTAAATGGTGAAAACAATGCTTTGCTTGTTTTCATAAGTCAATAGAAAGACAGGGAGAAAGGGTCAGGAGAACATTACTTGCTCTGTTCCCACTGTGTAAATTGGAACTTGGAGTCAGAATTGTTAGAGCTTTAGCAGCCAGGGGCTGTTGGCAGTTTTTTCAGCCCCTGCTTTCCTTAGCCCTTGGGCAGAAAACTGTAGCACTTCACTGTAAGGCTCCTCATAATTTGTATATGTGATTTATATACTCAGGGAGAGCCACCTGGCGCAGTGCTGCTGCTACATAGCTTATTTCCTTAAGTGTGAAGGGCAGGCTGTTGCCATGATCATCCTCCAAGGCAGCACAGATAGCCTGACATTTGGGGGTGTGTGATGCAGGGAAGTCAGCATTTTGTTTAAAACCCTGGAAAATACTGCCTTAGCCTGGGCAAGTCCCCTGGCTCCCCTTTGTATTTTATGAATTAAGAAGATAAAGGGCTGGTGAGCAAATTACTGGTAGAGGCATAGATAAAATCCAGCTTCTAAGCCACAGCTGCCAGTCGTCTCCTAAGCTGTACCTTTGAATGTCCTGCTAGATGTATAGGAAATCTTTATGAATTATTTTCTTCCCAGAAGGAAGCTGGTCGTGTGACTTTTCAGTCTGACCCTGAAGAATATACCATACCTGTGAGCAGCTGGTCTGTGCGTCCGTTCCTGGGCTATGACTGGATTGCAGGTAAATCCTAAACTTGAAGCAAAACTCTCAGCATGATGCACTAGTACGAAGAGTTAAAACACAGTTTACGACCCCTTTAAGTTGGGATGTGATAGAACTTCAGACCTAGACCCCACGTAGCAGGTCTCAGCAGGGGAGCTGCAGTTTTGTCAGAAGCCATTCCCTGTCCAGGCCAGAGGTGACCCGTGCTTCCCTGGAACAGTGAAGTGGCAGTGGTATGGGAATCCAGGCAGCAAATGGCAAAGCAGAGTGGGGTCAGAGGGGATACCAAGTAACTGAAAGGAACAAATGCAGTAAGAGGCCCAAACCATGCAGTAAGTCTCTGGCTTGACATGATGGCCTGCTCTTCTCATTATCGATTTTAGTGCTTCAGACCTTTGGTTGTTTTTACTGTTTTGCATGAGGCTTGCTTTGGGGCTTTCCCAAATTTGGTAAATCCTTGGATTTCTCTCTTTCCTTGGTGTTCTCAGGGCTCCTAGATGCAGACTCTTCAGTAGCAGAAAAATCTGATCAATACTTTGCAGAGCTGCATGAGTTCCGACAGGCCAACAAAGAAGCATGTGTTCATGAACAGCACCTGGAGTAAGTGGGTATGGGGGAAGGGCTGAAGCAGCAGTGTATCCCTTTAGAGTAATTAGAGGTATAGTCTGATTGGAGTGAGAAATTTTAAGGGTGGCTTTGTAGGCCTTTACCTCCCAATCACAAATGTATGCTTGGAAAAGGTGGGGCTGTCCAGAGGGCCTGCCCCCCTGTCACTACCTGCCCTGGTTTCGTCTGGGATAGAGTTCATTTTCTTCCTAGTAGCTGCTGTGTTTTGGATTTAGTATGAATCCATACTAAGAATGTTGATAACACATACTGTTGTAGTTGTTACGAAGTAATGGTTACGTTAGTCAAGGACTTTTTCAGCTTCCCATAAAAGCTGAGAGGGACCATAGACAGGACTAGCTGACCGAAGGACTATTCCATACCATGCTCAGTATTTAAATAGTAGGGGAATAATAGGGGCTGGTGGGGGGACAGGAATTCACAATAGCTGCTCGGGACAGGCTGGGCAACCAGTCATCGGGTGGTGACAGTCACTTATGTTGTATCACTTTGTTTTGTATATTCTTTTACCCTTATTATTATTTTTCTCTACTATTACTGTTCTATTAAACTGTCTTTATCTCAACCCATGAGTTCCCTCTTCTCCTTACCCTACTGGGGGTGGTGGGAGGAGGGAGGGAAGGAGGGGTGTGAGTGAGTGGCTCTGTGGTCCAAGTTGCTGGCTGGGGTTAGACCATGGCACTAACTGATTTGTTTGGGTGTTTCTTTAGGCCCAAGGCTCTGGATTACGTAGTTCCTGAACAAGAACCAGATTTGATAACCAGTTCCCATAAGTGTAAGATCAGATTTCTTTCTAATCCAATTTCTGTGAACAAACAATGGGAGCAGTCTTTGCCTGACATTCTGAGAGCCCCACATCGTGCAAGACAAGGAATAATGTGTTATTTTTAGCTGCAACTTGTAAACCAGATTCAACTTCGTATTCCAAAGATAGTTGAGTCTTCTAGAGATCCTCTCTCAATCAGTGTCATCTTGGTTTTTTAGAGTTTCTTGTAATGGGCTAATACTATCTTTTTAAGTTGGGAGGTTGAAGTTTTGTTTTTTAGGAACTTACTTGGGGATAGGAAACATAAAAGATATTTCAGAAAAAAGCAACTCTTTCTATAGAATGCATATGTGGCACTGTGGTAGAACATAGCTTTGTTGACTGTGTTGAGCAACCTTCTGTCGAACTAGAAATACCATGATGTTTCACTACTCTGTGGCAGGTGTTTACTGTTATCGATTAAACCAGCGCCTCTTCACTGTCCCTATGGATTCAAAATCTGCCTGCCCCATGTGTAAGATCCCGCGTACTCAGCAGCCCCCAGAGGTACTGGAAGAGCCAGCCTATGTCAGGTAGGTAAGAATTACTGCTTTGTAATATGCAAGAAAACAACGGGGAAGAAAAAGCTGATCATGTGAGGAAGAAAACAGCATCAAAATAGCTCTGTAGAAGGTTACTGTTCTCAAGGCAGAATTATCTCTTGCTTAAAAACTCACCACTGATGTTTTCCATAACCAGAAATGGTTTTGAAGTCAGCAAGAAATGCATGTTTTATCTGAATTTGGTCCAGAATCTGAATGTACATGTTAAGTGTCTAATGCCCTAATCCAAACTGTTTCACTTGTTTCACTTTGGGATTAGACCGTTGGGTTCTGAGTGTAGAAGGCAAGCAGATTTCCACTGCTTTGTGGAACGTGTAGGCAAATACTTTCTTTGTGTGGTTGCAGGGTCAGCATTCCCAGGTCTACCCTAATGCCTGCCTACAAATACAAAGCCCATCGCAGGAAAAGCTTTGAACTGGCAGACAATCTAGCATTACCTTCGGTAAGTTGCTGTCTTCTTGCTAATACTGATGGCACAGCCTGGGCTGGGCATTGTTTTACAGCACAAGAAGGAAAGAGAATTTGGGACTTATCCCCCTAGAAGGGTTTCGACTAAAATTTCTGTCTGCGTCACTGAGAAAGCAAGAAAAGCCACTGGTGTGTGCTTCTGAGTTCATATCTTTTGTGTAACTGGCATAAAGTATATGACGTATCTCCAGATACTTTACACTGAGAAAAAGAAAGTGCCGTATGGAGCTGTGTACTTCTGGGGCATGATTCAGCTGACTTATTTCAGGTATTGACCTTTCAACATGATGAACAACACTTAAGAGTGCCTGTGTTTCTTTCCACAGATGTTAGAGAGTCTAAAACACAAGCTTCTGTGAAGTATTCACAGTGTATAGGGGCCAGGCAAAATCGGTAGTGGCAAGGGTGGATTTTAAACTGATTTTGTAGAGTTGGTCCTGTATTCCAGCCACTAGGCAATGCTGAAGGCGGGATT
>NW_009649449.1:0-25475 GCF_000708025.1 Charadrius vociferus | reverse complement strand
GTTCAGCAGCAACAAGCAAAGATGCAGAAAGCAGTAGGTTTGGATTCCAGCTTTCCTGGAAAAGAGAAGAATGTTATGCCGGTGTCTGCAATCATTACCTGTGGTAGAGAAACCTCCGAAGTGGATAGGGATGGCCATGCTCGAGGAAGTCTGGAGAAAGAATTCTTCCTTCCGGGACACGGAGAGACCAGAAAACAGTCCACTCTGCCACATAGTTTCCATGAAAAAAATGAGCTTAAGGGTCATCTGGACCCATCACTGAGCAGCATACAAAGTGAAGAGACCAGCAAGCAGCATGTGGTCATTAGAGAGCCCATAATTCCTAAATCAATTTTGGTGACATCTCAGTCCAGAGAATTGAAGGTAAATGGTGAAACCAATGCTTTGCTTGTTTTCATAAGTCAATAGAAAGACAGGGAGAAAGGGTCAGGAGAACATTACTTGCTCTGTTCCCACTGTGTAAATTGGAACTTGGAGTCAGAATTGTTAGAGCTTTAGCAGCCAGGGGCTGTTGGCAGTTTTTTCAGCCCCTGCTTTCCTTAGCCCTTGGGCAGAAAACTGTAGCACTTCACTGTAAGGCTCCTCATAATTTGTATATGTGATTTATATACTCAGGGAGAGCCACCTGGCGCAGTGCTGCTGCTACATAGCTTATTTCCTTAAGTGTGAAGGGCAGGCTGTTGCCATGATCATCCTCCAAGGCAGCACAGATAGCCTGACATTTGGGGGTGTGTGATGCAGGGAAGTCAGCATTTTGTTTAAAACCCTGGAAAATACTGCCTTAGCCTGGGCAAGTCCCCTGGCTCCCCTTTGTATTTTATGAATTAAGAAGATAAAGGGCTGGTGAGCAAATTACTGGTAGAGGCATAGATAAAATCCAGCTTCTAAGCCACAGCTGCCAGTCGTCTCCTAAGCTGTACCTTTGAATGTCCTGCTAGATGTATAGGAAATCTTTATGAATTATTTTCTTCCCAGAAGGAAGCTGGTCGTGTGACTTTTCAGTCTGACCCTGAAGAATATACCATACCTGTGAGCAGCTGGTCTGTGCGTCCGTTCCTGGGCTATGACTGGATTGCAGGTAAATCCTAAACTTGAAGCAAAACTCTCAGCATGATGCACTAGTACGAAGAGTTAAAACACAGTTTACGACCCCTTTAAGTTGGGATGTGATAGAACTTCAGACCTAGACCCCACGTAGCAGGTCTCAGCAGGGGAGCTGCAGTTTTGTCAGAAGCCATTCCCTGTCCAGGCCAGAGGTGACCCGTGCTTCCCTGGAACAGTGAAGTGGCAGTGGTATGGGAATCCAGGCAGCAAATGGCAAAGCAGAGTGGGGTCAGAGGGGATACCAAGTAACTGAAAGGAACAAATGCAGTAAGAGGCCCAAACCATGCAGTAAGTCTCTGGCTTGACATGATGGCCTGCTCTTCTCATTATCGATTTTAGTGCTTCAGACCTTTGGTTGTTTTTACTGTTTTGCATGAGGCTTGCTTTGGGGCTTTCCCAAATTTGGTAAATCCTTGGATTTCTCTCTTTCCTTGGTGTTCTCAGGGCTCCTAGATGCAGACTCTTCAGTAGCAGAAAAATCTGATCAATACTTTGCAGAGCTGCATGAGTTCCGACAGGCCAACAAAGAAGCATGTGTTCATGAACAGCACCTGGAGTAAGTGGGTATGGGGGAAGGGCTGAAGCAGCAGTGTCTCCCTTTAGAGTAATTAGAGGTATAGTCTGATTGGAGTGAGAAATTTTAAGGGTGGCTTTGTAGGCCTTTACCTCCCAGTCACAAATGTATGCTTGGCAAAGGTGGGGCCTGCCCCCCTGTCACTACCTGCCCTGGTTTCGTCTGGGATAGAGTTCATTTTCTTCCTAGTAGCTGCTGTGTTTTGGATTTAGTATGAATCCATACTAAGAATGTTGATAACACATACTGTTGTAGTTGTTACGAAGTAATGGTTACGTTAGTCAAGGACTTTTTCAGCTTCCCATAAAAGCTGAGAGGGACCATAGACAGGACTAGCTGACCGAAGGACTATTCCATACCATGCTCAGTATTTAAATAGTAGGGGAATAATAGGGGCTGGGGGGGGGACAGGAATTCACAATAGCTGCTCGGGACAGGCTGGGCAACCAGTCATCGGGTGGTGACAGTCACTTATGTTGTATCACTTTGTTTTGTATATTCTTTTACCCTTATTATTATTTTTCTCTACTATTACTGTTCTATTAAACTGTCTTTATCTCAACCCATGAGTTCCCTCTTCTCCTTACCCTACTGGGGGTGGTGGGAGGAGGGAGGGAAGGAGGGGTGTGAGTGAGTGGCTCTGTGGTCCAAGTTGCTGGCTGGGGTTAGACCATGGCACTAACTGATTTGTTTGGGTGTTTCTTTAGGCCCAAGGCTCTGGATTACGTAGTTCCTGAACAAGAACCAGATTTGATAACCAGTTCCCATAAGTGTAAGATCAGATTTCTTTCTAATCCAATTTCTGTGAACAAACAATGGGAGCAGTCTTTGCCTGACATTCTGAGAGCCCCACATCGTGCAAGACAAGGAATAATGTGTTATTTTTAGCTGCAACTTGTAAACCAGATTCAACTTCGTATTCCAAAGATAGTTGAGTCTTCTAGAGATCCTCTCTCAATCAGTGTCATCTTGGTTTTTTAGAGTTTCTTGTAATGGGCTAATACTATCTTTTTAAGTTGGGAGGTTGAAGTTTTGTTTTTTAGGAACTTATTTGGGGATAGGAAACATAAAAGATATTTCAGAAAAAAGCAACTCTTTCTATAGAATGCATATGTGGCACTGTGGTAGAACATAGCTTTGTTGACTGTGTTGAGCAACCTTCTGTCGAACTAGAAATACCATGATGTTTCACTACTCTGTGGCAGGTGTTTACTGTTATCGATTAAACCAGCGCCTCTTCACTGTCCCTATGGATTCAAAATCTGCCTGCCCCATGTGTAAGATCCCGCGTACTCAGCAGCCCCCAGAGGTACTGGAAGAGCCAGCCTATGTCAGGTAGGTAAGAATTACTGCTTTGTAATATGCAAGAAAACAACGGGGAAGAAAAAGCTGATCATGTGAGGAAGAAAACAGCATCAAAATAGCTCTGTAGAAGGTTACTGTTCTCAAGGCAGAATTATCTCTTGCTTAAAAACTCACCACTGATGTTTTCCATAACCAGAAATGGTTTTGAAGTCAGCAAGAAATGCATGTTTTATCTGAATTTGGTCCAGAATCTGAATGTACATGTTAAGTGTCTAATGCCCTAATCCAAACTGTTTCACTTGTTTCACTTTGGGATTAGACCCTTGGGTTCTGAGTGTAGAAGGCAAGCAGATTTCCACTGCTTTGTGGAACGTGTAGGCAAATACTTTCTTTGTGTGGTTGCAGGGTCAGCATTCCCAGGTCTACCCTAATGCCTGCCTACAAATACAAAGCCCATCGCAGGAAAAGCTTTGAACTGGCAGACAATCTAGCATTACCTTCGGTAAGTTGCTGTCTTCTTGCTAATACTGATGGCACAGCCTGGGCTGGGCATTGTTTTACAGCACAAGAAGGAAAGAGAATTTGGGACTTATCCCCCTAGAAGGGTTTCGACTAAAATTTCTGTCTGCGTCACTGAGAAAGCAAGAAAAGCCACTGGTGTGTGCTTCTGAGTTCATATCTTTTGTGTAACTGGCATAAAGTATATGACGTATCTCCAGATACTTTACACTGAGAAAAAGAAAGTGCCGTATGGAGCTGTGTACTTCTGGGGCATGATTCAGCTGACTTATTTCAGGTATTGACCTTTCAACATGATGAACAACACTTAAGAGTGCCTGTGTTTCTTTCCACAGATGTTAGAGAGTCTAAAACACAAGCTTCTGTGAAGTATTCACAGTGTATAGGGGCCAGGCAAAATCGGTAGTGGCAAGGGTGGATTTTAAACTGATTTTGTAGAGTTGGTCTTGTATTCCAGCCACTAGGCAATGCTGCAGGCGGTATTACTAATCAGACCTAGCACTGGCCTAGAGATTTCTAGGGAAGAGGTAGGAAGAAGCCTGGTTTTGAGGTTTAGGGAACTGGATGAGTCAGTTGAGACAGGTTCAGAGAGGTCGGGTGCTTGAGTTCACAAAGCAGGAGATCGGTTTAGACATAATTAGTCAGTGAGATGTGGAAGAGGGGACAACTACGCAGTTTTGCTTCATCAGAGATTTCTTCTCTTTCCTGTTAGTCGTATAAAACTCCTCATAAATTAATTAATTACCTTCCAAAAGCTCCCTGTGCAGAAGTTATTATTTAGAACTAACAGGCCACAATAGATAAGAAAGGGTAAAGCACTCCAGTGTGGCATTCCCATCTCTTTTCACAGCATTGCCTGGCTGGCTGGAAAAATATCATCCCTTCCAGCGACCCCACACTCAGCAGTTTGGATCTGCGAGCTTCACTGGAAGAGAAGCCACCTCACTATCCTCACCTGGTAAGAACAGCCTGTTAGGAGTCCCTGGAGATGCTGTGAATTGCACAGATGGGAATTGCAATCCCATCGCTAAAGGGTATGATAATCCTTGATTGCTGAGCAAACAAAAATGCCTGAAAGATTATCTCTATCTCCACAAGGAAATATTTTTTTTCTGCTGCTGTGTAAACTGGTGTGCGCAGACACAAAAAAGCAAATGGAGCTGGATAAAAGGCAAAAGCCAGTCTAGCTCACCAATCTTCATCAAAATGGGAAAAGATACTTCGGCAATCTTTGATTAATATCCTCTTCATTTGGATTCCAGAACTCTGTGTCCAGAGTGTGAGGAGGAACCAGAACTGACCAGCTTCTGAACCTAACCCACTCGACGCAGCTCCAAATTTAAATACACCTGCCTCAACTCTGTGAACCGCCGACTTGATTGCCCTGTGGAAGGGTTTGAGGCCAGGTGTGGAAACAACTCTATTTGGATAAAAATAAATCTTGGAACAGTTTTTTCCTAGTTTTCATAGTTGTGTGCATATGTGAGCAACAAATACACATAGCTGAATGTGCAAACTCTCATATATGTTTTTTCACTTTTCTTTTTTGCCTTTTGCAGCTACTTCTAAGCAGATGCATGAGCTTTCACACCTAGGGCTGGATAAAGTGATGTGTACAGGATGACTAGTACTGTTACTACTAGGACAGCCATAGCAACAGAGTTCATCTACCACCTCAACTAAGTAAACAAGAAGTGTAACGTTAACTCTGATTGCCAGGGTGAGGAACTGGCCTATGAATGGCCTGGTTCAGTAGAATGCATACAAGTATGGTAGTTTTGAAAGGTTTGAAACATGTCACATAATTTGCTCGTGCCTTAAACTTGAATTTAGTCAAAACAAAAAAAAATCCAATTTATTTTCAGTGCAATGTCTGTAGCTACAGGGTGCATTTACATCAGAGTAATTATAAATATAAAAAAGCATATCAACGTAAAATGAGATTTTATTAATCAAAAAGCTAGCTAATGCCATGAAGTGTTTGCAAATTATGCTTGCCTCTGCTTTTTCCAAGTTTTTTGGAGATAAACCAAAAAACATTTTGGAGTTCTTAAATTGTACCAAACAGAATATAATATATAGTGTGTTTTGTTTGAACTTTATAGACTGATGTTACTTTCCTTGTCTAAAAACAATAAAACTGATGTTTTATTTTGCTTTGAATAAGCCTGAAACAGAAATTCCTGCCTCAAGAATTCTGTAAGTTACTGTGAAATCTTTACTAGCAATTGCATTCAGAAACTTTGAATCAAATTTATTTCTGGGAGCTAACTTGGCAGAAGGACTTGGGTTTATGCCAATGATATTTTCAGCTTCTTGGCATTCACTGCTGTTTTTATATCAAATACATTATTTATAAATCAAATGTAGAAATAGACCTTTTTAAGCAAGGAAAGGAATATTACAAGTTTATGAAATCTTAATGTGACACCCAAAATGGAAAATGAAAAGCGTGACTGATCAGTTTAGCTTTAGGTTTTGCATATGTAGGGTAAAGAAAATGGAATTGGTCCCATTATTTCCATTATTGAAAATACTAATTTTAAAAGAAATAATCCAGTGAATATAAAACACTAGCTGCGAAATGTTACACTAAAGAGGGCAAGTTCAAGATTTTTACTACCTTGCCTTCAAACCCAAAAAATTAGCAGTCACAAATGGCTTCTTAATTCATCCTGAAATAAATTACAACAAGCCCGCTCCACTTTATAAGTAGAGAAAATGAAGCACTGTAAGATTAGGTGACTTATGTGAGATCTATCTGGTGAATGCAGGATGGAACCAATGTTGAACTGAAAATGTCTCTTGATAGCTAGAAATATGTTCAATCTTTTACACTTGCGAAAGTTTTGAAAGTGTGATTATGACTCTCTGCTTCCACTAGAAACAGGTGAAAAGTCAGTGACACTGCACCTGCTTACCCAAGTTAACCTCAATTTGTATCTTTATATGTTGGTTCTGGCCTGTTTGATCCTGCGTTCATTTGCAAGCTGAAACAGACTGAAAATGAGACCCATTTGTAGAACCTCTTCCCCCCCATCTCCCTCCATATCCCTCCATCGCAAGGCTAAGCCTTACAATGCCAGATCTTGTTCAAAGTAGCAAATCTTTAGAAAAGGTTGTTTTCCCCATACGCACACTTCAGGCTAACTTTAACTTTTCCTTCGTACTCTTCCTCTTCTGTTCTCACATCCCCTTTCAGGTGGAGCTTCTCACAAATGCTCAGTCTCAAAATACTCGTTTTTTTTAAATTTTCTGAGCCATCCCATGTGCCCTTTTTGCTAATAAAAAGTAAATAAATTTCACTTTCACATTAAGAGGACTGATTTAAATTTCCATGTTAAAATATTGGCACCTTAGTTCACTTTCTTGTCTGAACTGGTATAGGGAATTGTTTCCTTTGCTTTTTGTTTATTACTCTTTCAGAGCAGAAAATCTGATTTGCCTGTTAACTTAGAGAATGACCTGATGGTTGGTTTTATAGTTATATCTCTGTATCAGTGCAGAATAAGCTTATATCATCATCCTTTTTGCATAGGGAATCTAACCAGTGTACTCAGGTTTTCCAGCAGAGCTTAAGCAGACTGTACGTTTTGAAATTTCTACTCTGCCCAGGTTGGTTTGTAGCTGATAGTATACAGAAACAGATTTTTCTGCTGGCCAAGTTGGTCTTCTCGTTCCATTCATAATTGAAATTATCGAAGATTTTGCAATTGGACCTTGGTTAATATTGTTGATACATGATCCAGAATTTAATCTAGAACCTTTTGTTTCTATCTGCACCATTTCTTTAGAAGAGAAACAGGAGGTCTGAAAGTGAGTAAACCTGTATTTTTTTTTAAGTAGGACACCTGGCCATGGACATGTATGGAGGCCGCATCTTCTAGTAAGAAGGTGATTCATGTGTAGTCAAGCTTCTGCTTTCACAGTCTCACTTCAAGGTAGATTTACCAAAAAGTTTCTTGCTCTGATTTCATGTGACCTGCAGCTGAGGTAAACGTGTGTACCCCTTTCATCTGTTTTCTCAGAATCGCTCTGCGGAGGTCTGTGCCAAGCCATGTGGCTGCTGGTTGTATTCAAGATGTCAAAGTTACCAGTCCTAGTTAGTTTCATTTGAAAAGCAGTACTGTAAGGAATAACAAGAGAAAAGTCATTCCTGGAAAGCAAGATCATGCTTTATGAGAACCAGATTTTTTTTTTTATTTTTGGTACTGAATATGAGACAAAATTTCATTTCAAAAGATGAGCAAAGGAAGTTTTATCCAGCCTAGAGTAATGCTGAATAACAGGCCTGCACAAGACGCCTTTGAACTGTGTGCTGTGAGGAGTAGTTTGGGTGTGGATACATTTATGAGTTATAGTGTAATAACAAGGTTTTGCACAGTGTCTTTCTCCTGCAGTAAGTGTTACACAACCCAAGACAAGACACGCTTTCATGAATGAGGGTGACTGAGATGTCACCTGGGGGTACATTGTAAAGGAATACATCTGTTTACTGGTTGAAAAATTGTATTTTGTTCAGTGTTAGAGCAGCTTCTGCACTTGGACTGTGGACTCTGCAGCAACCTGAGCTGTGATGGAGCCAGTGCTGGAATCTACACTTCCAGGGGAGAACAGAGGGTGGGGAGTAGTGTGTGTGGGATGTCGGGATTGTGGGTTAGGAAAACGGGAATGTTTTGAGTCTGGGTTTTCTGGAGAGGAGGCTAAGCAGAGGTTAGACTGTAGGAATATATAGTAGGAAGTTGGCAAAATTGGAAGCTACTATGTTGCTCACATTTCGATGCCACTGAAGTTGGAATAGCCAAAGTGAAGCCCAGCATTCTTGACTTGTCCTGGATTTTATTTTATTTGAAGCATGCTGTGTTAGTCTGTACAGCTGTGTCTTTTGTTAATGGCTGGCTCCAGTGTGTGTGAACTAATGACTCCCACTCCTGTGTTTCAAACACAAGGACAGTCTTCCCCAAACATTTTTCTTTTCTGTTTTTGATTGAAATGTATAGAATTGGAACTGTTGGTGCTTTTTCAGTTTCCTTGTTTTACCTCCCAGACACATACATACAGCACATTTCAGTTGCAATGATAGCATTAACAATTACGTATCAGTGAATAAATGGAAAATATTTGCACAAAGGATAGTTAGCAAGGAAAACTCAGGCGTATCTCCTTATTCTTTTGATCTTAGTAAGATTCTTTGCCTTTCCAGTAATAGAGAGCCAGAGTTACTCTGCTGAGTTCACTAGAGTTTGTTTGGATTTAATTTGTGTAAATGTGGGCAGAATTTCTTGTTGTTAGAAGGAATTAAAATGCTCACAATTCCAGTAATCTTCTAAAAGGGTGTATTTATTCCCAAAGTAAAAAAAAATAAATATAGGCAGTGCAGTAAGAACGTAAGTAATTTCCAGTAAATGATAGAGTAGTGTTTAATCCTGAAACAACCGGTTTGTTTGGGAACTGTTTATTGACTTACAGATGAACTTAAGGGTTAAATGCTTTGCTTAAATAACTGAACCTGGCTACAAAAGACCTGTCTGTCAGTTCACACATATCTGAAAGTATAGATCTTCTGTGAAATTATAAGGTTCAGCAAAAGCTTCCTTTGCCTCTCACTTTGGTCCTGTCCTATTCTTGAATCTCTCACTTCATCGTAGCTTACACTGAAGTTTTCTTTAGCGTCTTCTGCCAAGAGTTCACAGACTGGAATTCTTGAGTGCCTGGTTTGATTCTGTTCACAGTTGAATAACACCTTCCAAAAACTGTAGGTGAAAACTGGGTCTGATGGATTAGATTTTAGTTTTAACGAATCTCAAATAATTAATACCTAGACTGGAGTACAAGAACACCATCAAAAATGCTCAGTCTGATACTCAAAATTTAAGAAATGCTAGCATGAAAATTTCTTTGCACATGCCCATTACCTCTAACATGGTTTTTATTTACAATATCCAATCAAGCCAAACTTCCCTCACCAGTTGTCTTCCTCACTTGTGAGTTGGTCTCCTTTCTCTCCAGTCCTAGTCATGAGTTTCTTCTAATCTAAGCATTTTGATCCTTTCAGTTGATTCTGGTTTTGTCCTCTATATGAATTATATGGCACTTTCTTTTGAAAACTTCATTTTGAAGGTCTCCTTGAGACTAAAGGAGATAGTCTTCCTCTTCTCACTTCCAGTTCCTGGTCATATGCTGATGAGGAGAAATTGCTGCAGAGAAAGTCTAGTTTTGATTCTGAAACTCCGTGTGGGAATTCAATGATGTGAAGATACTGTACAACAGGCAACTTTGGGAGTTGTGAGCGGCTTAAGAACGCTTAGAGAGAATGAATTTATTTGAGAACTCCCCACTGAAAATCAAATGCATTCACCATCAAGTTTGTGCAGAGTTTGGGTTTTTATGAGGCTTTAGGTTTTTGGCAGACTTTCATGGCTTCTCAAAAAGCACATTCCTGATACAAGAGTTACCTTGTAGTAGGGGAATTCAAGAACTCAGATTGAGGCAAATGTCTGCCTTGACAATGTTCTGCTCTAACACTTCAGAGTTTGGCTTGTAAGTAGCTGAAAAACAAGATCTTTTCAGTGCCAGACAAAGCTCGGCACCAGACTTGTGGAGAATAACTATGCAGTCAAAATCAAATAATGTAAACCTTGAACATGCTTCATTGACTATAGCTTAACTACTTCAAGTAGGCTTTCTACATGGGGGCAATTACTATGAAATAAAGAAGGTGTGAATTTGCTGCAAAGTGGCTGCTGCTTATAGGTCTCTACATGGGCATACAGTACATTTAGAAACTTGCTAGCTAAAGGCAAGTATGTACTTAGTTTCTTGCTTTTTATGTGTCCTTTCATGTAACTGATGGCTTTATAGAAGCTTTTCTGCACTTTCTGGTTAGGTAGGGGAAACCATGAGCTTTGCAGAACTCCAGACAAAGACTAACATGAGGTAAAACAAAGCTAAAGTCAAAGCTGGGGCTCATGGATAAATCGGTATCAGTGCAAAGGCTGCGGGTGGGGAGGGGGGCCCAAAGAAATAATGCTGTTATGGGTCATTTAGATTTACAGCATGATTACTCCAGCAAACGAGCAGCAGAGAAGACTTTTGCTTTAGGTTAAACCAGTCGTAGGGAGGTGTGAAGAAAGGGCATGAAGGATCTTTCAAATGCCTCAGCCTTCACATGATATTACCTGTCCAACCCTTATTACCCACAACTTTCTTTACAGCTGTAATGATCAAGTGGCTGTCCTGTATGGACCGTGGAAAATTCACCCTTGAGCCTCTCTGTTTCTAGCAAGGTATGGGAGGAAAGGCGTAATACAAATTACATTCAAATAATAACATCTTTATCAAAAGCTTTCTCTGTGGAGAATGACAACGTGTAAATCTACCACTCTTCCAGAAGCTGTAGTCAGAATTACTGAAAGTACAGACATGATGTGATCTTTCTTCTAAGGTCGTCTCTCTCTCTCAGCCAGCCTGTGGGCATAGTAATTCTGTGATATGGTTTTGGTTTCTTTCATGGAAGCCAAGTCTTTCCTGAGAGCACCGAGTTCTCTGTCAGCTCTTCTCATTTTTCAGTCTGACTCAAAATGCACTTTAGTTTTGAAGCTACTATGCACCAGAAAAAAAGACATTTTATACATACTCTTTTTTTTTTTTTTTTGTTACATTAGTTATTTTATCACTCTATATAAAGTAGAGGTATTTGTTGAGATAACAAAAACAGTTACAAGATTTTTCTTACCCACATCTACTTTATACGAATTGCATCTGTAAAAGAAATCTAATTGAAAGTTAAGCCATAGAATCATAGAAAGATTTAGGTTGGAAAGGACCTTGAAGATCATCGAGTTCCAACCCCCCTGCCATAGACAGGGACACCTCCCACCAGCCCAGGTTGCCCAAGGCCACCTCCAGCCTGGCCTTGAACACATCCAGGGATGGGGCCTCAACAACCTCTCTGGGCAACCTGTGCCAGTGCCTTACAACGCTCAAAGTGAAAAACTTCTTCCTAATGTTTAATCTAAACCTGCCCTCTTCCAGTTTAAAGCCATTCCGCCTCGTCCTATCACTCCACGCCCTAGTAAAAAGTCCCTCCCCAGCTCTCCTGTTATCATTATTATTAACATTATTAACATTTTTAGCTACTTAATTTTTTGTTTCAAAGTTCTGAGTGACTTAACCCAATCAAAAACTGAATAAAATGACAGGCATCATATCTTGCTTTGCATATTAACACTGAATACAGATCTGTGGTAGCAGAAATGCATGGTTACACTTCCAGAAAAATTGTCTTATAACAATAAGTATAACAATACTAAGAGTGACTTTGCTGTTTCTGGAAGGCCATAGTGTAGGACTGGCATATATTGTACTATTTAAACTGAGGATATGCTCTGGTAGAAGTAATTGGAATGAAGACCAGGGAACGTGAATGGAGTCAGTGGGATTTGTGGGTGGGATTCATAGCTCTTGGCTGAAGCAAGACTTCTTGTGGTAAGACCAGTATTAGCTGAGGAGATTCTTTTTTCCCAGTACATCTAGGTTCTCTGCTGTCTGGAGAACTCTTCCAACAGCTATGTCGTGGCTCAGAGTCAGCAAAAACAATTGCTGTTGACAGCATTTCTGAGCTTCCCAGAGTCAGGAATTGGCTGTTTCACAGAAGTACTTTTTGATGTTATATTCTGTAATTAAAAACAATAAAAGTAACCTTATCATTGTTTGGGAACAGACCAGGATGCATCTCCTTCCGTTGGTTGGTTGTTAATTGCCAAGAAATTTTCTGTGCTCAGCAAGAGCATGGCTGATTGAAACAATAGTCCTCAGTTTCAAACAAACAAGAACTAGTCTGTTCTTTTATTTTAGATTTCTGGGTCACATATGTATGAAACTTTATATAAAGCAAGGAAACTGATTTCTTTTTCTGTTGTTTTTAGTAGAGAACAGAAACACCCTGTGAGAATGTCCATCTACTGAAACTACCGTTACTGAAATGAGTTGGGATTTCCCCTATGTATTGGGGTTTCATTATGACCACAGCTCATGATAACCAGTTTTTTTCCTGCTGGGAACTTTTGTTTTAAGCCATTGCTGCGTTTCCACAAGTATGCAACAAGAGAGTCATACCATCTTCCTTGTTGGTCACAGTGGACACACATACCAAGGTAAATTGCTAAATCAATAATAGCTCTGCAGATCATGTTCATGTTATCAAGAGCACCTGCAATATATTTAACGTATTGCAGAGTGGTTAGCGATGGGACATAATTAAATGGATTGACAAATTTTAGTACTAAGAAGAAAAGCGTATGTGCCAGAAAATAAGTGTCAGTACAAGAGTGGCATAGAGGAACAGAATTTTGCCAATCTGTGGCATACTTGGCACGAATGAGATTTTATTGCTTTTTACATGTTCAGAGAAGTTCAATACTTTGTGAGCTACAGCTAGTTCAAACTCTGTTTGCTTGCTCTCTAAGTGATGTTTCTCAATGAGCTCACGTCACATCAGTGTTGCCCTCCCTTCCGTCTGTCCTCCTTGGGCTACTGAAAGATTTCTGGAGAAGTTTAGTATGTTGGCTTCACTTACAGTGCCTAAAATCATTTGGACCCTGAATGCTGTCCCTGCATGTTGTAACCGCAGTGTCACTTCCCAAGATCCCCAGGAAGAGAGATCTCCAATGGCTAAAATGCATAAATAGATCAAGAGGGGTGTCAAGCAAGAGTCATTCTTGGTGACTACTTGCTTTCCTTCCTTTAACCGTGAGATTCTTTGGGTTTTATTATAGTAAATGCTTTCATTTTTCTTTTTTAATTTGTTAATAATGTCACCTTTTATTTGTACCCCCTGTAGTACGTAGCATGTATCCCAATGAGCCCTGCCTTTGGTACTACTGAGATTCCTCTTGAAGTTTTAGGGTCTGGTGTTGTTTCATCTAGCTATGTAGCAAGAGTTTAGCGATTTTTTCATCAGTATACTGCAGTGCTCTAAATAGCAACACTGACAGACACTGAAATACAGATTTTAGACAAGGTTATTTTAATATGTATCCTGTTTAATTCAATGGTCTTATTTGTCTATTTGACATATTTAGAGATAACACCTCTGGTTTTTTTCACTGATACAGCTAGATATATATTAACTGAACATATGTATTAAAAAACATGAGGAGCCTTGCTAAAAGTACAATATAAGACTAAAATCAGCTACTTCAAAATTAGAAAATGTCATGAGTGCTTTTGCTTGAGCATGTGTGTAACAATGCTACTTCTACAGTATTCTTTACTACTTTTGTTACTACGCTGGCACTGCTAACAGCACAATGAGTAGACAATGCTGAAGGAGTATCTTGGGCATGTGTTAAAGAGACTTTCCATCATGGCTTAGCTGGGTCTCTGCATTCTTTTGCTCCAGGTGTCAAGCAACATATGAATAACCACTGACTTACAGGACCTTCTCTGGTCCCCTCCACCTCAACTCCACACAACGCAGCACAGATCAGATACCCGGTGTAAAAATTACCTAAGCAGTAGCTAAGCTTGTCATTAATTAAATTAGTTAAAATAGAAAATGCCAAGCAACCTTGTCTTTAGGCATTGCTACCTTTAACACCTAAAACAAAAGGAGCTTCAGATGTTAAAGACAGATGCATGTAATCAAATAAACATTATAAATAATAATAGTATACTCATAGGGGCTTTCCCCTTTTTTTTCTGATAGACATTGTCCTCTGATGGAAGAACAGAGAAATGGGCGTTGTTTGTTTGCTTCTATTTGTTCTGCTTTTTTTTTTTAATATTAAGATAGAGGATTATTTTCTAGGAAACAGGCAACTTTTAGAGAACAATAGTGTGGGTTTGTTATAAAACAGAGGTGCTTCTTCCAGTTACTGATAGGGCTTCTTTGGGAAAGCCCCTTTCATTGTATTTGAAATCAAAACACGCAAAGTCTGAAATTAATGTATTCAGTTAAAAATGCATGCGGGTTGGAACATTCCTATTAAATACAACCTCTTCACCCTTTTCATTGCTGTTGCTTTTATTACAGACTTGTAATAGCATTGTGTGATATAACAGCCTTTCCGAAAAGCCAGCAGCAACACTAAGCACTTTCTTCTTCCCCTGCTTTTAAATATCTAGTTCAATCAGGAATGAATTTAAGAATAAGTTTAAGAAGGACGGCATCTGGGAAGTCTGGTTTCCCTTTGGACATGTGGGACGGATTCTTTCTTCTGGGGAACACTGTCCTCCCACTGTAGCCTTTCCCTCTGTAAGAGTGTTACTAGAGTCTTTCGTCTTTATCCAAGTCATCTCCTTCCATGAAACTGTGTAAAACTTAATGACGTTGTATCATCAGCCAAATTTGACTGAAGTTATCCAACGGGTTAAAAAATTGTTGACACCATTGATTAAAAGGGAACTGATATACGTATATATATAAAAGGCTCAGTATGCTCATTTCAGTCTTATTTTTCCTGAAAAACAGGCCATAAAATCCTTCTTGTTGCCAGTCCTGGGAAAGCCTTTCACACATGATTTTTTTGTACTCGGGTGCTTGGTTTCTGTATCAGATACATTGGCCTCAGCAGTACACCTTGGAGAGGCTAAAACTTTCCAGCCTCTGTCTTATGTTGGTTCCTGTCCTTTTGCTAGAAAAGCTTAGATAGGAGCTGATAAGGGAAAAAAAATACAAGCTTTTATAGCTAAGAGGGCTTACAAACTGAGAATTAACCTGACAGAGTGAAAAAAGGAGGTTAGATTTATGTGTCAAATACACAGTATACAAGGTTCCGAAAATGCCTGGTTTTTATAAGATGATATTCTGGAACGAAAATAGAGGCAGCTAGTTAAAGAGAGAAGAGTTACAGCTGTGAGTTAAAGAAGATATTTACATCATCCCAGGGTCCCTGTGGAATGCTCTCATCTTTGGTACTCTGTTATGGTAGCAGTGAGGTAGCTGTGGGTCTTTAATAAAATAATCAATTATCAGACTTTCAATCTTTTCTCACTTCTTTTGGTTTTCTTTTTGCTGATAAGGGTGAGAAGCAAAAAACCATGGGTGTGAGAATTCGAATTCTCTCTGTTTTCTTGAGCACCTCGGAGAGGTTTTCAAGGCAGTCTGCCCTTTTTTGAAGTGGCTAACTTTTACTTTTGACAAAACATTTAGGGCAGATAAGAAAGCTTCATGACACCTTAAACCCGCGTAAGTCTTTCCAGGCACCAGAGCCAAAAAACATTATCCAGAGTAACAAATGAAAGTGAGCAAAATGACGAGTAGCAGTCCAAGGGATGATTGTCAGCAACAGGAATTGATTTCAAGTGGGATTGGAGGAAAGAGAAGGATTCTCATGAGGATGCTCTCCGGTATGTTGGTGTTTAAATGGCAATGTGTAAAGCCTAAACCTTCATGGAGTCACCCTGGTTGGTTGTGAGTTTTCATAGACTCATCCAAACAGGAGTAAAATGACTGTGCTGAAAAAATGATTTTTTCTTACTGGGAACTTGAGGCTTCATTGCAGCTCTTGAGAGTGTGGCGGATGGATGGGGCAGGGCTTGGACTCATGCCTGGCCAAGGCTTTGGGGTGGTGAAGTGCTCTCTGAGGGCAGCCTAGATGACTCAGGAGCCTGTGTTTCTGCACAGCCAGCCGTGTACCTCGGGTGACAACCTTGATGCATGCAACCGACTCACAGAAATAGCTCCGGGACTAGTGATTGATGCGGTTTTGTTTTGTTCTTTTTTTTACTTTTCTTTTTTGGGCAGCCCTCCCTCCCCCTTCCTTCTGAATGGTTTTCTGAGCTTGCTTGAGTCTCAAAGCCTGTCTCCTGCTTGTCTTGAACAGTTGGAATGGCTCTGGACTGAATGAACAGACAAGGAGCAAGACTGAGCTGGACCCTGGGAGGATCTCAAACTCCAGGAGGAGCAACCTGGCTGCCTAACCTGCGATGCTGGAAGCCAGGGAGATTTAACACCACTGCAGATGGCTGCCTGCAGCCTGGCACTAGGACTGTGGCTCCTGCTGCTTCTCCAGGACATCCAGTCAGCCTCACAGGTAAGGCAGGGTGGCACCAGAATCCTGCAGCCCCTCAGGACACAAGACCCTGGAGAGGTCTGGGGGCAGCATGGGCTACAGGGCTATCCTGCCCATAGGCTGGGTGCCGGCTAGTGGGTGTCCACAGGAACAGGCTTTGTGCAGCACAGGGCGATAAAGGTATAAAGCAGTGTTGTCAGGAGGTAAAGGTGTAAAGGAGAGCTGCCAGGAGAGTTTGCCCTCTTTGGCAGCTTTTCAGGTAGGAGCAAGGGATACAAGCTATGATCTGCATCTTTTTGTTGGCATTGCTAGTGTTACTGCACCTCCGGGCACATCTCAGCTAGGGGCTGAGGGAAGATTTGATGGGGTGGGGGACTGTTCTCATTTATTTGGGTGAGCAGCTTTTATTTTTGCCTGGATGGCCAGGTGTTCTGTGACAGGCACATTCCTTGCAGAGGGAGGGCTTCTGCTCACTCTGCTGATGTGAGTCAGGGCTGGCAAATTGAAAGGTGTAAAGGCAAACAGAACAATATAATACCTTTCTCTTTACAACCGCTCACCCCTCTGACACTGACTTCCTCACAAATGGACTATTATTTTTGCATCAAATTGACTTAAAATAGACATAGCCCACTAGTTGCGTTCAGCTGATGTGTAGATGCAAGATATCTGTCTGCTCAGATTGTATCATCTCTTGTGGGTTTGTTTCTCGCCCCCCCCGCCAGTGGATCACGTGGAAATGAGCCCTCAGCACCTGGCAGAAGTCCAGGTAATTTCCCTGGCTGACACTTATGCGTGTGTGCGCACACACGCACACACAAAAAAGTCAGTCGCAAAGGTTCTTTGCACAGGTGAAGTCAAGTAGGTGAGTTATTGCACACTGTTAGATCCTGAAATTGGCCGTTTTCCCTTGCAGTGGAAATGTGAGCATATACTAGCCTAAGACAGCTGTCTGTACATTGTAAATGAATGATACAGCACATCACTTGGGCTGTCAGGACATTTTTTACAAGAAACTGACTCTGATTAGATCTTTGAAAAGAACTGAGCCCTGCAGCCTCTTCATAGACATTTGAAAAAAATCCTTCTGGCTCTTTTGGTAAGAGTAGGAGTTTGCCATTGTGCCTTTAGTTGTAAATCCCCCTCCCACATTGCAAGTTTGCTCTATTTTGCCCTGGTTATCTGTCCTGCCACTGTCTCCTTCCTGAAATGCAGAAGAATCACTGTTCTTCTGTAGGATTGGAATCTGTAGTCCTTACTCACCTGGGGGAACCTTACTCACCTACTTAGGAGGGCATCCAGTTAAGCTTGCCCAGTCTGCTGAATGCAAACTGCTTTAGGAGAAAGGCAATAGCAAAAAGATGATATTTTTGCTATTTGACATCACTTTTGGTGTTTTGTTCACAGAATGAAAGGGGCAGTGAGAAATTCTGTTTTTCTGATACTCATCATCAACATTCAGACTCACTGCAAAATCATCAGTTATCTGGAATAACTATGTAGATCTCGCTGGGATAAGCAACTGGCTTTTCACTGTCTTTCTGTATTGCCTTTATCACAGCAACCTTTGCTTTTACTGCTACTGGAGCACAAGTGATACTGTTTAACGTGAGCAAGTTACAGCTTATTGGTCATATTTTAAACCATATTCCACCTCACTTGAGTCCACAGTTTCGATTTTGTTTTAATATTCAGTTAACTCTCACTTGTTAATAATGTCTTTACTATCAAGCAGATGAAGCCTGAGTACTTGAAGTCTTAGATTATCAGCTTCTTTTGTACTGTCAGAATTGGGATAGAAGCTTGAAAGGGAGCCGACTGTTTTGCTACAGTATTAGTCAGTTCTAGAATAGCCAATGCTGGTAGAAGATTATTTTTTTTACTGTAATATGCTTTCTTCCTGACTTACAGCTCATTTGTAGCAAGCTGATTTCTTACTCTGCCTCACCATCGCTTCTTCTCTATGAGCTCAAAAGACCATACATAAATGAGTCAAACCTTGTCCTGACTGAATTGCAGAGTAGCCAACTGAGTTCAGCACCAACTTTACAATTGCCATTATTTAAATTGGAATAGCAAACATGTTTGTAGATACAAGGAAAATGAGAAGAGCTACAAAAAGCCTATTTCTGAAACTAATTCTCAAAAGTAGACACTGAAAAACCCAAATGCTTTCTATCAAATACGTTTACTTTATTTAATTCAGCCTTGATCTGCAACACTTTCAAAAAGAAAAAAATAGGTGGCCTGATAGGTCAATGAAACCACTAAGCCAGGGCATCCCTGGCCATTCTGTTACAGAGCAGTCCAAAAGGGATATGAATTGTGGTCTTTTCTTTTAACAAGATGCATTCCAGCTCCTGCTAAATCAAAACCCTTTATTTGAAGTGCATGCAGGAAAAGATTCGTGAAATTCAGTCTCTGTCTCCCTCCAGTTGAACAGTACACTGAATCCAAGTGAATAACTTCTTGTTTTAGAGCAACGCCATATGCAAATTATGAGTCTGATACAGACTCATGGCTCGTTTCGAAAAGCGTGGACAGATTAACTTTGTAGTGGCAGACTTTCTGCTACACCAGCGATTGTTTACTACACCAGCTTACCTTCTTGTTAGTTTAAATATTTATCTGCTCCTCTACAGCTGGCATAAAGCAGCATTAACTCTGCATTGTGCCCCCATGTCCAATCCAGATCAAATCAGTTCTGATGTAGTATACAGATGCAGAAAGAATGTCTGTGGGGTTTCCCGTTAGAGTTGTGCCCATCAGCAAAGACCTGTCACACAAAGGGGAGGCCCTGCTCCTGACTACACAGCGCCGCCAACTTTCTTCCATTGAATTTAGTGCAAATGACCGTGCAGCCACAGGGTGAGTTGTTTCAGTGCAGTAACCCCCTGAAAACCAATGTCACAAATTTAGAAAGCAGAGTTTTCAATCAAATGAACTCCTAGAACTGATTCATCTTTTGGAAACACAATTGTTTTGTCTTAAAACAATCAAGGAGTTAGAGGGGAAGGAAAATGTGGGTACAGGCAAGAGAGGGGAAGTGGGATTGCAGCCTTGGATGGCAAAGAGCCACGGCACTGGCATAGCTGTAACAGACACATACTCCCACTTTGCTAATCCGTTCTTAGTACTGACCCATCATTCAGAGTTTCCTCAGAATCCGAGGGAAGGACAAAGACCTACTCTCCACCAGTTGGATTCCTCACCCCTCCCCATCAATACTTCTGTGATCTTCATTGATTTTTAAACAGTTTTTTATAATATGTATTAACACACAGAGCTGGAAGTACTATGGACCATAATATATGTCATTGGGATAAAATTGGTATTTCTTCATTCAGACTGGATTATCTTTTGGAGAGGGGACAGGGAAACATATTACATCACCTTCTCTTTTCTTCAGGAAACACTAGGAAATGATGCCTTAAAAAGTGAAATTCTGCTAGAATTTTGGATTTCCCTGGCAGAACCCGAGTTCTGTTTCTGTCTGTCTTGAGATTCAGACAAATGTGAGTAAGGAGGAGAGACAGCCAAAAGAAAGCGAAAAATACTTTGAATGTTAATTAAACAGGATTTTGAGGTTACTGCATTTCATTCTGTTCCTTGCAGACATGAGGAGAGTTTGTTCTGTAAAACCTATTGGAGATTTCCTTGATGAAGCAAAGCCACGTGCTAGTTGCTGCTGAGTATGGATTATATACCACACTCTTCAGTGTTTCTAGGCATTCCAGGAAGAAGAGGAGGGAATGGGGCAGAAGTGAAAGTTCTTACACACAAATCCTTCCCTACAAAATAAGTGTTAAGGGGAAAAAATGATGAAGTGAATCTGTTCTCACTGGTTAATTGACAATTTCTGTAAGCATAGTGGAGCCAGGAGAAATGGCCAACGTTGTAAGTGGAGAAATTCTTAGGGCTTTCTTTTTTGTGCGCCTCTACGCACAGGCACCATAAAATCAAGAAGGTGAACTCCCCACCCCACCCCAACACTCACAGCTGATGCTGTTTTGTAAAAAGGTGATAGTGTTGTGGTTTTGTAATGCGAGGCTGAAACTTTTTTATGTCTCCTTTGCTTTATCCCTTCCTTTCATTTCAAGAGTT
Source organism: Charadrius vociferus (assembly GCF_000708025.1). Taxonomy (NCBI): domain Eukaryota; kingdom Metazoa; phylum Chordata; class Aves; order Charadriiformes; family Charadriidae; genus Charadrius; species Charadrius vociferus. The sequence continues at coordinate 4,853 of NW_009649449.1, read as the reverse complement.
ATATATGAGCAACTAGGACCTGCTAAGTCAAACTTTAACCTTCAGTTTCTGCCTAGCAGAGAGTCTTAATTTAAATAAACTGGTTTTGCTCTGGAAAAATAGTTTTATTAGTTATATTCACACAATCCTGCATCAAAATAATTAAGTTTGTATTGAGACAGGGTTAAATTTCCACTGTCATTCTAGAACATACTAAAAAAGGATTCTTTGACTTAAGTTCGTACTAACAAATGGGATAATGGTCCAAGGCAGACTTTCACTGTTTTGTAGTTAAACTTTGTGTCTTACTCAGTATTTTATAATGCTTGGTTTTGTCCAAACGCTTACAACCAGAAATATATTAGAAATATCTTCATGCTGAGATTCTTGTTGGCCATGAGAGCAGTAAGAGCACATATGCTTTTCCTTGCTGCTGTGTTCTTCTTGAGCCCTCATACGATAAAGTACCAGTTTTTACACAATTTTTTCCCTTTTCTCCTCACTGCACTTGTGATTGCCTCCCTTCTTTTAGGTGATCTTCGTTCTGATTAAGGCTTGAGAAGAGGAACATTTTCTTTAAAAGCTTCCACATCATCTCAGTCACAATACTGGAAGCCCAGTACATAGCAGGCTCCCACAGTTGCAGCTGTTGGTAATGCAGCTCAAAACAGGTCTATGCAGCTCGAAACAGTGTGTGTCTGTGCTGGGGAGATCAATGTTGCTACTGTTGGTGGGAATTTTTCACAGAATTTCCCTCATCTAAACAGGATCATTCTGTGCTGTCACAGATGCCTTTGTAGCCATAGTGTTAGAAGACAGCTAGCTTTTCCCCGCCTGTTTTGATTACACACAGCATGTGATGTCCTCCTAGGTAAACTGCTTGCACGAGTTTTTCAGTGGAAAGATGCTTTTATGTCTCACTGGAAAATATAGAACATAAACGATAAGTTCTGCTGCAGCAGGCTGGCTTATCCTGGTAGCAGTTGTCCTCCTCTTAGCAATTGAGCTGCAAGTGTTGGCAGGATAAGAAGTGTTTACAGCACCATTGGCGACAGTTTGGACAAGATATGGTAAAAGCAAGCAAATCTAAAGTTAAGGACCCAGTGGGACTGGAGGGACAGTATGTCCTGCATGCGCTTACAGAGCCTGTGTGGGGTTCCGGTGCTACCACCACAAAAATCCCATCACTGTAGATAGACACTGGACCAAGTACAGCAAGGATTTTAAAGTAACACACCTAAGGCTGAGTAATGATAGAGCCAGGAACAGAGCCACCAACCTTGAACATGAAGCTACAGGGCCTTTTCCTGCCCTCAGCCTTGTGGTGGCCTCACTGTCACGTTGCTGTGGGTTTATGCTGAGTTGAGCCTGGAGGTCCAAGCTCAGTCCTGGACTCAGTACTCAGACAACAGGAGTTCACCCAAGTCTTTTTGATAGTTAGCAGTGAGGATTAGAAACTGGGTTTGTGTTCCAGCTGCAGTTTGTGGTAGGGTTACCGCTATATAGAAATGATAAGTTGCTGGTGAAAATACACGTTGTTTCAACAGCCTTAATTTCTGAGAAGCTATGCACATATGCTACTTCCATAATTCTGTGGAAATCTGATGCTTTTTTTGGCTGAGCCACTGAATTTTTTATTTTTTTTTTTTGGCTTTTTAACACTATTGGTTAACCAGCATTAAAATATTTCATAACTCTGGTACTCAGTCATCATTCTATCCAGGAACAGCAAGACAAATATGCACTAAGGATTTTCTAGTCTCTCCAAATTTGGATGGATTTGATGGTTAATGTCTAGATTTCTGCTCTTAAAAAGGAGTAGCCAACAGCTGAGGAACAAAAAAAACCCCCAAACGCTTCAATCCTGTCACATGGAGTCATCTTCGACACAGAGATCTGAGATGATCAGAATCAAGAAAATGCATAAGGTATCTTTCCAGAAGCGCTGACTCTTGAAAGGAGTGGGACTGGAAAATCTGTAATCTAGGATTCCCTGTGTTTCTTGGTGAGTTGCTTCCAGCAATCTCTTCCCAATTAGAAGTACTGAGTTCAACAAAACAAAAGGTCAAATGAGCCAATGTTTTATTGCAAACTTGCACCCTAATTTCCCTGATTGTAGATGAGATGTTGGAGGTGGTATTTTACCAGAATAGCAGTTACAGGTGGTGAAACTGAGGTAATTCACATGTTCAGTCATTGAGTGGGTAAATTACCTCAGTTCAGGCCTATTGCTGCCCACTAATAACACACATTTCTTGTTCCCTTTTAGCTTCATATCTTTGGCTGGTTGTCTTTTGTTTTAGTTAACTCATGAATTTGATACTCATTACACATAGACAGAAAAGTGAAAATTATATTATACTTGTATGGCTGACTTCCCTTAACGCTTTTCCCAAAAGCAGCCTAGTCAAACCTCAGCAGAAAATGAGTTGGCATGATCATTTACGGTAGAATTAAAACATTTTGAGACCTCAGCCCTTCACCTCTGCCATTTCTTCAAGGTGTGTTCTTTGCTTTTGGGTACCAATTTGTTTCACTCCGCAAAAAACTCTTGGAAGTTTTGGTGGGTTCTTAGTGCAAGATTTTTTTATTCCAGACACATGAAAACTTGAAATTTAGCTTAGAAAACGTTGTGCATAAGTTAAGAAGCAGAGCCCGTATCATTTTTAGTGGCACTTGCCTTTCCACACTGCCAGTTTTGCTCATAGAGGTATGGGGGATTGGTTTATGCTCAGGTCCTTACCTTAAAGTACGCTGTCTACAAAGGGCCAACCTTTCTGCTTAGTTTAAGAGCAGAACTTCGCATTATTGCATTGCTGTTACAGGTCACATGAGGAATCAAACAGCTTTAGGATTTAGAGGGGAAAAAAATGACAAGAATTGGGAGACGATAACTGATGCTGAGCATTGATATGTACATCATTTATCACTGAAAGGATCTATAGTAAGTTTTGTACTCAGGAAACACCTCTGCTGAGCAGATGGCAACTCTTAAAGACATTTTGCAGGTAGCTATGGATTAGAAGTGGTGGGGTCTTCAGAAGGTGGTTTCTTAGCCCTAGAAATCATGTCATGTTTTGTTAAAATGACTTCTGACAGCAGAGCACCTTGCACTTGGCTCAGTAAACAGTAAAGGTGGCTACAAAGCTGTGCTTGTAACTGGGTACTTGAAACCAGCATTTGTGCTGAAGCTGTGGATGTCATGTATTATGTAGCTGGCTGTAGTATATCGCTGCCCTCTTGTGGAAAGAAAAATACAACATTAAGTACTCTGGTATGTATATTTTCATCATTTGAGTAGTATGGTTGCCTAGTTTGTGCAGTAATTTATCACAGCACTAGCATTAGGTCAAATTCATAATCAGAATTTGCACTGCTGTAACTAGGAGCAGAACGTAATCCTGAAATCCTGATTTCAATATTTTAGACAAGATAACTTTTTAAAAAGCAGGCCTTCCTGCACGCTTTTACTCAGACACTTATCCTTTATTTAAACCCCAAAAGAGACAATTAAATAAGCTGTAAAATTGTGCTGCATGAATAATTCAAGAATTTTGTTCTCACCCTGATGTAAATCTCAACATCATTTGCAGCCAGAGTTGGTTGCCCAGGAGAACCAGGAAAAGAAGATGAGGTTTTTGTGGTGACTCCCCATAGCTCTTACAGAGAGAGCTATAGCCAGGATGCTGTTGTTTCTTAAATTTTCTTTATAAAACTAGTTATTCTGCCTTGTATCACTGAAGTGACTCCTGAATGACCCTTTGTCTAGTGACTGCTCTCGTTTGTCATTTCCTGTTATTCGGGGTCATGGCAGAGTGGCTGGCTAACCAGGGTGTTCTCCACACAGATGCAAGGAGATTCCGCTTCCTTTTCCTATGGTCTAGGGCTTCCTCTTCAGAAAAGAAGAATATAGGGTGCATGTTTGTAAATTTGATTTGAGTCAGGCTGAGCAAGCAGACATCTGCTATTTCCTCTATACAGTAAGCTAGAAGAAATGCTTTGCAGGGAGGCTGTGTGGCCCAGTGGTTAGTGCAGAAATGAGAAATGTGTCAGGCAGGGTTTCTCAGTTCTATTACTGGAGCTCGATGAAATTCAATGGTTTCAATATGTTTCTATTTCTTGTCCTTTTGTCAATTTCCTCCTTGACTGAAAGTTCCTGTTTTCTGATGTAACCTGGGACAAGTTAAATAACTTCTGTGCTTTATGGTCCTGCCATGAAAAGAACAGTGTATTAAACAGGAGAATATAGCTGTGAAATTAGTTAGGTAGTAAGATTCTGCACTGTATACAAAGGCAGTAGGAGACAGTAGATGTTACTTCAAAGGCCAATGGGAAATTCATCTGCAGAAAGTGAGATGTAGGTCTTCTGAAATATTTAACTGCTCTACCAATATCATGTGGGAAAACCTCTGGGGAATCTGCTGATTGAGTCTTTACAAAAAACTGCCATTTATACCTTCTAGCAAATACTGAAAATGAAATTCAGATAACAGCATTTTTAGGGGATTATTAAGGGAGATGCCAAATTTAAAAAATCAGATTTTTTTCACCAGAAAACTTGTAGCACTGTAATTTCCCAGAGCATATAGTGACCCTGCCATACGAAAGTGAAGTCTGATTATATTCTTGATACAATTCATAGCTGAGTCTCATTTTCTAAGCTAACATTAGAACTAGTGCGTGTGGGTTTTTTAACTAAGCAACTATCAGTTATGTAGTCAAACCAACGGTTGTTCCTGAAAACCTTCACTCACAATAGAGGTGGGATTAGGTATTTGAACAAGGGCTTCATTGCGTGAGAATATCTGCAGCATTCTTTTCAAGGCAAAAACCTCTGGTTCTCAGTGTAGGATTTGTCCCTAAATGATAAGTAA
>NW_009649448.1:1719-5248 GCF_000708025.1 Charadrius vociferus | reverse complement strand
GCGCCTGCACCCCCCGGACGGCGGCCTTGACCTTGCGCCAACCCAAGTGGTTGAGCTCGGCCAAGTTGAGGAGGACGCAAACGCCGCTGACGGCGAACATGAAAACCAAAAAGACGGTTTTTTCGGTGGGGCGGGAAACGTAACACTCCACCTCCTTGACGCAAGGATAGCGGTCGCACTCGAAGATGGCCGGTACGTTGAAACCGTAGAGGAAATACTGACCGGCTAAAAAACCGATCTCCAGGGCGTTACGGAAAACCACCTGGATGACGTAAAACCGAGAAATTCCTTCTTGCCGTTTGGTTTTGGAAGGGCGGGGGGGCCGCGGCGACGGACCCGGCAGCTCTTTGGCCTCCAGGCAGTCGGGTTCCTCCTTGCAGCCCCCCTCGGGGCTGGGCGCCAGCACCCCGTTGACCGGTTTGGCTTTTTTGGTTTCCCGGCTCTCCAAGAGCGGGTAGAGGAAGGAATACCGGCGTTCCCGTTGTTTGGCCGACTGGTGGACGGAGTAGGTGATGAAGCAGAGGCTGGGGGTGCAGACCAGGATGATCTGGAAGACCCAGTAGCGGATGTGGGAGATGGGGAAGGCTTTGTCGTAACAGGCCTGGTTGCAGCCCGGCTGCAGCGTGTTGCACATGAACATGGTCTGTTCGTCCTCGTACACCGTCTCGCCCACGATGGCCACGATGAGGATGCGGAAGATCACCACCACCGTCAGCAGGATCCTGCGAGGGAGGAGGGAGGGACGGGGTGCGACCACCCGGATGCGCGGGTCCTACTTGGACCCAGACGCGTGGGTTGGACCTGGACGTGTGGGTCCTACCTGGACACGTGGGTTGGACCTGGAGACCTGGGTCCTACCTGGACCCAGGGGCGTGGGTTGGACCCGGATGTGTGGGTCCTACCTGGACGTTGGTTGGACCTGGACACATGGGTCCTACCTGGACCCAGACATGTAGGTGAGATGTGGACACGTGGGTCCTACCTGGACCCAGACACGTGGGTTGGACTTGGACATGTGGGTCCTACCTGGACACGTGGGTTGGAACTGGAGACCCAAGTCCTACCTGGACCCAGACATGTAGGTGAGATGTGGACACGTGGGTCCTACCTAGACCTGGACACATGGGTCCTACCTGGACGTGTGGGTTGAACCTGGAGACCTGAGTCCTACCTGGACCCAGACACGTGGGTCCTTCTTGGATCTGCACGTGTGGGTTGGACCTGGAGACCCAAATCCTACCTGGACCCAGAAACGTGGGTCCTACCTGGATACGTGGGTTACACGTGAACACATGGGTCCTACCTGGACCTGGAGACGTGGGTTGGACCTGGACAGGTGAGTCCTACCTGGACCTGGAGGTGTGGGTTGGACCTGGAGAGCTGGGGCCTACCTGGACCCAGATACGTGGGTCCTACCTGGACACGTGGGTTAGATGTGAACGTGTGGGTCCTACCTGGACCTGGAGGTGTGGGTTGGACCTGGAGAGCTGGGGCCTACCTGGACCCAGATACGTGGGTCCTACCTAGACAGGTGGGTTGGACCTGGAGACCCAAGACCTACCCGGACCCAGACATGTGGGTCCTACCTGGACACATGGGTTGGACCTGGAGACGTGGGTACTACCTGGACCTGCACGTGTGAGTTGGACCTGGAGAGCTGGGTCCTACCTGGACCCAGATACGTGGGTCCTACCTAGACAGGTGGGTTGGACCTGGAGACCCAAGACCTACCCGGACCCAGACATGTGGGTCCTACCTGGACACATGGGTTGGACCTGGAGACGTGGGTACTACCTGGACCTGCACGTGTGGGTTGGACCTGTAGAGGTGGGTCCTACGTGGCCAGCAGGATGGGTGGGTCGAACTGGGACACGTGGGTCGAACTGGGACACGTGGGTCACCCCAGGCCACGTGGGTCCTACCTGGACGTGTGGGTGGGAGCAGACACGTGGGTCCTACCTGGATCAGACACGTGGGGCTGACCCAGACCCCCAGGTCCCATCTGCACCTCCGGGGGCTTCCCAGCCCCCCCTCTCCACGTGCCACCACCCCTGACCTTCACCCGTCCCGGTCGATACTCGTCCCTCGGGGCTGCGGGGTGGGGACGAGGGGGTGGGATTGTCCCGTCCCCCCCTGGTCCCGGCCCGGTCGATACTCGTCCCTCGGGGCTGCTGGGTGGGGCCGAGGGGGGTGGGATGTCCCGCCCCCCCCTGGGGGGCAGCGGGACCCCCAGGTGCCCTACAGGAGTGGGGGGTGGAGGTTTGGGGGGACATGGGGACACGGGTTTGGGGACAGGGTGAAGGATTTGGGGACATGGTGCAGGTTTGGGGACAAGAGGTGGAGGGTTTGGGGACGGGGTGCGGGTTTGGTGGACACGGGGTACAGGTTTGGGGACAAGAGGTGCGGGTTGGGGGACACAACACGGGTTTGGGGACAAGAAGTGTGGATTTGGGGACACAGCGTGCAGGTTTGGGGACACGGTATGGGTTTGGGGACAGAGGGTGCAGAGTTTGGGGACACAATGCGGGTTTGGGGACATGAGGTACGGGTTTGGGGGGACAGGGTATGGGTTTGGGGACACAGTGCAGGTTTGGGGACGCAAGGTATGGGTTTGGGGACAAGAGGTGCAGGTTTGGGGACAAGAGGTGTGGGTTTGGGGACACGGTGTGCAGGTTTGGGGATAAGAGGTGTGGATTTGGGGACAGGGAGTGGAGGTGTGGGGACACGGTATGGGTTTGGGGACACGGTGTGCAGGTTTGGGGACACGGTATGGGTTTGGGGACAGAGGGTGCAGAGTTTGGGGACACAATGTGGGTTTGGGGACACAGTGTGCAGGTTTGGGGACAAGAAGTGTGGATTTGGGGACAGAGAGTGCAGGTTTGGGGACACGGTATGGGTTTGGGGACACGGTGTGCAGGTTTGGGGACACGGTATGGGTTTGGGGACAGAGGGTGCAGAGTTTGGGGACACAATGCGGGTTTGGGGACACAGTGTGCAGGTTTGGGGACAAGAAGTGTGGATTTGGGGACAGAGAGTGCAGGTTTGGGGACACGGTATGGGTTTGGGGACACGGTGTGCAGGTTTGGGGACACGGTATGGGTTTGGGGACAGAGGGTGCAGAGTTTGGGGACACAATGCGGGTTTGGGGACACAGTGTGCAGGTTTGGGGACAAGAAGTGTGGATTTGGGGACAGAGCGTGCAGGTTTGGGGACACAGTGTGCAGGTTTGGGGACACTGTGCAGGTTTGGGGACACAGGGTGAGGGTTTGGGGACATACAGGGACCTTCTCCCGTCCCCCACCTGCCCCTCCCGGGGGACACGGGGTCCCCAATACGTGGCTGACGCCCCCCCACCCCCCGTGGGACCGACCCCACGCGGGAAGGGCCCCCCGGGCTGTGACCGTCCCCACGGTGTCCCTTGTCCCGCCTGTCCCCGTTAGCACCGCTGCCACCTCCTGCCAGCGGGGAGGTGACAGCGTGTCCCTCTGCGTCCCCCCCCCCCACCCGAGCCCACCCATGGGGGGGGGGG
>NW_009649448.1:0-301 GCF_000708025.1 Charadrius vociferus | reverse complement strand
GGTTACACTAGGAAGGTGGTACTGGTTACACTGGGAGGCGGTACTCATTACACTGGGAAGGTGGTACTGGTTACATTGGGCAGGCGGTACTGGTTAACCGGTACACACTGATTATATTGGGGGGAGGCACTGGTTATACTGGGAGATGCACTCTTTCTACTGGGGGAGGCGCTGGTTATACTGGGAGATGCACTCTTTCTACTGAGGGAGGCGCTGGTTATACTGGGAAATGCACTAGTTATACTGGGGGATGCGCTCATCATACTGGTGGACACACTGGTTATACTGGGGGTGGCACTGG
>NW_009649447.1:5340-6768 GCF_000708025.1 Charadrius vociferus | reverse complement strand
TCCTCCTCCTGGGGACCCCCAGACTGGTCTTCATCCTTCATCCTTCTCCTCTTCCTCATCCGCCTCCTCCTCCTCCTCAGACGCCTAGGTGGCCTTCCTCCTCCTCCTCCTCCTCCTGGGGACCCCTAGGTGGCCTTCCTCCTCCTCCTCCTGGAGACCCTCAGACTGACCTTCATCCTTCATTCTTCGTCTCTTCCTCAGCCTCCTCCTCCTCCTCTTTCTTCTGGGGACCTCTAGGCTAGCCTTCATCCTTCATCCTTCTCTTCCTCATCCGCCTCCTCATCCTCCTCCTCCTGGGGACCCCTAGGCTGGCCTTCATCCTTCTCCTCCTCCTCCTCCTCCTCTTCTTCATCCTCTTGGGGACACCCAGACTGGCCTTCATCCTTTATGCTTCTCCACCTCTTCATCCTCCTCCTCCTGGGGGCCCATAGGTGGCCTTCCTCCTCTTCTTCCTCATCAACCTCTTCATCCTCCTGGGGACACCTAGGCTGGCCTTCATCCTTCTCCTCTTCCTCATCCTCCTGCTCATCCTCCCTCCTCCTGGGGACCCCCAGACTGGCCTTCCTCCTCCTCTTCCTCCTGGGAACCCCTAAATGGCCTTCATCCACTTCTTCCTCCTTCTCTTCCTCCTCATCCTCCTCCTGGGGATCCCCAAACTGGCCTTCATCCTCCTCTTCATCCTCCTCCTCCTGGGGACCCCCAGACTGGCCTTCCTCCTCCTCTTCGTCCTCCTCCTCCTCCTCTTTATCCTCCTGGGGACCCCTAGGCTGGCCTTGCTCCTCATCCTCTTCTTCCTCCTCCTGATCCTGGGGATGCCCCAACCATCCTTCCTCCTCCTCCTCCTCCTCCTGCTCATGAGGACCCCAAAACCCCCGTCCTCCTCCTCTTCCTCACCCTCCTCTTCCTCCTTTTGTGCTCACGGGGACAGCGAAACCCTCATCCTCCTCCTCTTCCTCCTCCTCCTCCCCATCCCCTCCTGCTTGCAGGGACCTCAAATCCCCATCCTGCTCTTCCTCACCCTCCTCTTCCTCCTCCTCTCCTGTTTGTGGGGACCCCCAGAGCTGCCTTCCTCCTCCTCCTCCTCCTTTTTCCTCCTGGACCCCCAGAGATCTGCCTTCTTCCCCCTCCTCCTCCTCCTCCTCCTCCTCCTGGGGACCCCCAGATCTGCCTTCTTCCCCCTCCTCCTCCCCTCCTCCTTGTGGGCATCCCAAACCCCCATCCTCCTCCTCTTCCTCACCCTCTTCTGCTCATGGGGACCCCCAAATCTTCATCCTCCTCCTGGGAACCCCCAGAGCTGCCTTCCTCCTCATCCTCACCATCCTCTTCCTCCCGTCCTGCTGCTGGGGACCCCAAAACCCCTCTCCCTCTCCTCGGGACCCCAAACCCTCATCTTCATCCTCCTCCTCCTCCTCCTCCTCCCCCCTTTGG
>NW_009649447.1:0-236 GCF_000708025.1 Charadrius vociferus | reverse complement strand
GGCGGCAACGCCACGCTCCAGGTGGACGGCGGCCCCCTGCACGAGCGCTACCCCCCAGGTACCACCCCCGCCATGGGGCACCCCACAGCGCCCTATAGCATCCATACGGCACCCAGAGACACCCTGTAGTGCTCAGAGACACCCTATAGCGCCCCATAAGGCCACGCTCCAGGTGGACGGCGGCCCCCTGCACGAGCGCTACCCCCCAGGTACCACCCCCGCCATGGGGCACCCCA
>NW_009649446.1:153534-164750 GCF_000708025.1 Charadrius vociferus | reverse complement strand
CTGCTTGTAAATTATTTTGCCTTCAGAGGTTGAAACCAACATGATTTTTATACAGGAGAGGGTATTTTCTGTATTTCGGTACCAGTAAAACATCAACAGAGCGTTCTGCAAATTGGTTGGACAGTGTCAAATTTGAAAGACGTGCCGTGCATTAGATCTGTAAACTCCAGTGCAAAAGAACGCCCGGATTCTCCTTGCAGTTAGGCAAATATAGAGGTTAACGCAAACAGTGCCTGTATAGTCGAGCTTATTGTGAAGCATAAATTCAAAAGACCTGAAACGTAATATATTCATGTTATTGCACTAGTGTGCAATAGTTTTGTATTTCTGTGTGGTTTTACCCCTACCTCATAGGACCAGCATGCTTTTATAAATGCAGTCCCATTAGTTACTATCCTCAGAATATTCTTACACAATCTGAAGCGAGAGGCTACTGGGGACAAAGGAGCAGCGTGTGGGGAATAGGAAGAAAAGGGGCTGCAAGGGAAGGTGGGTGTGTAGGGTAAATGTCCGTGGGTGCTGCCTCTTCACTTAGGTTACCTTAATAGTCATTGAATTCCAGGGTTTTGTTTTTACATGGATAAATAAACTATGAGTAATTAAAAAAAAAATATCAAAATAACATTCGATTTTATTGATGTATGGCTTTCGTAATGTGAATATCTTCTAGAAATGGGATGCTAGACTTCCAAAAAGTTGCACGTCCATTTTCCAGTGCAGATGTACATGTAGCCACTGACATCTGTTCAAATCCACATTTTTTGGCCACGCGCATGTCTTGCAGGCTCGCAAACTCACCTACCCCTGGTTGATCATTTCATCCTGTGAAAAATGCAGAATACTGGGACAGGGACCCTCTCAAGCACTTCCAAGTGAAAGGCTGGCATTGCGTTTCCCACAGTCAGCGCATCTGAAGATGCCCTAACTTTGTTCTCTGTTTCAGGCTCATTTGTGTTTGCTGTGACTGTCACGGATGCGGATGCTGGCTCCAATGCCGAGCTCCATTACTCCCTCATGGGGAAAAACTCAGAGAAATTCCACATCGATCCAGCGAGAGGGGCGATCCTGGCTGCGAACCCACTGGCGGGAGAGTCCGAAGTCACCATTTCTGTTCACGTGAGGGACGGCGGCCGGTACCCCAAGACAGACTCTACAACCGTCACCGTGAGGTTTGTGAACAGAGCAGAATTCCCTCGTGTTCAGGCGGATCAGGAGACCTTCACGTTTCCTGAAAACCAAGCGGTTGGTACACTTGTCACCACCGTCTCTGGGTCTTCAGCCAGAGGAGGCTCCTTGTCTTACTATATCGCCAGTGGTAACCTGGGCAGCACCTTCCTGGTCGACCAGGCGACAGGACAGCTTTCTGTCGGGCGGGCTTTAGATTTTGAAGCCATACAGAAATACGTGGTTTGGATCGAGGCCAGAGATACGGGCTTTCCTCCCTTTTCCTCATATAAGAAACTGGAAGTAACGGTGATAGACGTGAATGATAACGCGCCAGAGTTTGAGCGAGATCCCTTCATTGCAGAAATAGTGGAGAACCTGTCCCCACGGAAGATACTGGTGGTGGCTGCTGTCGACAAGGACAGTGGCCTAAATGGACAGCTGAATTATGAAATAATTGAGGGCAATACAGAAAATAGTTTCAGTATCAATCGGGCCACTGGTGAGATCAGAAGCGTCAGGCCCTTGGACAGAGAGAAATTGTCTCGATACACACTAACCATAAAAGCTTCGGATAAAGGCACCCCGCTCCAGAGCACAACTGTCAAAGTTATCATAAATATTTTAGATGAAAATGACAATGCTCCAAGGTTTTCCCAGATATTCAGTGCTTCCGTGCCTGAAAACGCTCCTCTGGGTTTTACGGTAACCCGAGTCACGACGTCAGATGAAGACATTGGGGTGAACGCGGTCAGCAGGTACTCCATAAGGGATACGAGCCTCCCGTTTACCATAAATCCCAACACCGGGGACATCACCATCAGCAGACCGCTAAACAGGGAGGACACTGACCGCTACAGAATCAGGGTCTCTGCGCATGACTCTGGGTGGACGGTGAGCACAGATGTCACCATATTTGTTACAGATGTCAACGACAATGCCCCTCGATTTACAAAGCCATCATATTACTTGGAGTGTCCTGAGCTTCCTGGGATTGGGCTGAAGGTCACCCAGGTTTCAGCCACCGATCCTGATGAAGGGTCGAACGGTCAAGTCTTCTACTTCATAAAATCCCAGTCGGAGTTCTTCCGAATCAATGCAACCACGGGGGAAATTTTCAACAAGCAGTATTTAAGGTACCAAAACTCCAGCGGTTCAAGCAATGTCAACATTAATAGACACAGCTTCATCGTTACTTCTTCAGACCGAGGCAGTCCTCCGTTAATGAGCGAGACAACCGTCACCATTAACATAGTAGACAGCAATGACAACGCACCGCTGTTCCTCGCTCGTAAATATTTTACTCCTGTTACTAAGAACGTGAGGGTTGGCACAGACTTAATTAAAGTTACTGCAGTGGATGACAAAGACTTTGGCTTGAATTCTGAAGTGGAGTACTTTATCTCTGAGGAAAGCAAGACTAATAAATTCAGACTGGACAGGAGTACAGGCTGGATTTCTGTGTCATCTTCACTAATGGCTGATTTGAACAAAAACTTTCTGTTTAAAGTGAAAGCAAAGGATAAAGGTAATCCTCCGCTCTCATCCGAGGTAACTGTTGAAATAGTCGTGACAGAGGAAAATTACCATACACCTGAGTTTTCTCAAAGCCGTATGAGCGTTACTATCCCAGAGAGTCACTCTGTTGGAGCGGTGGTCAGGACAGTCTCAGCCCGTGACAGAGATGCTGCTATGAACGGATTAATCAGATATAATATTTCCTCTGGAAATGAGGCTGGCGTCTTTGCTATAAATACAACTACGGGTACACTGACACTAGCAAAACCACTTGATTTTGAGTCGTGCCAAAAGCATGAGCTAGTCATTACCGCCACGGATGGAGGATGGGTTTCCAGAACAGGCTACTGCAGTGTCACTGTTAATGTCATCGATGTGAATGATAATTCTCCAGCATTCAGCCCTGAGGACTACTTTCCCAACGTGTTAGAAAATGCCCCCAGTGGGACAACTGTTATCCGTTTAAATGCCACTGATGCTGACTCTGGACCTAACGCTGTGGTCGCATATGCTATTCAGTCCTCAGATAGTGACCTTTTTGTCATTGACCCCAATACAGGAACCATCACCACCCAGGGATTTTTAGACTATGAAACAAAGCAAAGTTACCATTTAACAGTAAAGGCTTTTAATGTTCCAGATGAAGAGAGGTGCAGCTTTGCTAGTGTCAACATCCAGTTAGAAGGGACAAATGAATACGTGCCCCGTTTTGTGTCCAAGCTATATTATTTTGAGGTTTCTGAGGCAGCCTCCAAAGGTACTGTTGTAGGTGAAGTTTTTGCAAGTGATCGTGATATGGGAACTGATGGAGAAGTCCACTACCTCATCTTTGGCAACAGCAGAAAGAAGGGCTTCCAGATAGATGAGAAAAGTGGCCAGATCTATGTTTCAGGACCTCTTGACAGAGAAAAAGAAGAACGAATCTCTTTGAAAGTCCTCGCAAAAAATTTTGGGAGCATTCGTGGTGCAGATATAGATGAAGTAACTGTTAATATCACTATACTGGATGCCAACGATCCTCCTGTTTTTACCTTAGGAACCTACAATATACAAATCAGTGAGGGTGTTCCTCCAGGCACTCATGTCACGTTCGTGAGTGCCTTTGATTCAGATTCTGTCCCTAGCTGGAGCAGGTTTTCCTACTTCATTGGGTCTGGCAATGACAACAGCGCCTTTTCCATCAACCCACAGACAGGGCAGGTGACGGTCACTGCAGAGCTGGATCGAGAAACGTTGCCTGTGTACAACCTATCTGTGCTGGCCGTCGATTCAGGAACGCCGTCTGCCACAGGAAGTGCCTCTTTATTGGTAACTTTGGAAGATATCAACGACAACGGCCCTACCTTGTCCACCAGCCAAGGAGAAGTCATGGAGAATAACCGTGCGGGAACTCTTGTGATGACACTTCAGTCGTCAGATCCTGATCTCCCTCCGAACCAAGGTCCCTTTACGTATTATTTGCTCAGCACTGGCCCCGCAACCAGCTACTTCAGCCTTAGCACCGCTGGTGTGCTGACAACCACGAGAGAGATCGACAGGGAGCAAATCAGCGATTTCTACCTGTCGGTGATTACGAGAGACTCTGGCGTTCCTCAGATGTCTTCTACAGGAACTGTGCAAATCAAGGTAATAGACCAAAATGACAACCCATCTCAGCCAAGAACAGTAGAAATCTTTGTTCACTATTATGGCAACCTCTTCCCAGGTGGAATTTTGGGCAACGTAAAGCCACAGGATCCAGATGTGCTAGACAGCTTCCAGTGTTCCCTCACCTCAGGAGTCACCAGCCTCTTCAGCATTCCTGGGGGCACCTGCGAGTTGTACTCGCAGGCGAGGTCCACGGATGGCACGTTTGACCTGGCTGTCCTCAGTAATGACGGGCTGCATGGTGCCGTCACCAGCAGCGTCCGGATTTTCTTTGCGGGCTTCGGCAACGCCACCATTGACAACAGCATCCTCCTCCGCCTGAGCGCCCACAGCGTGCGGGATTTCCTAACGAATCACTATCTCCACTTCTTGCGCATCGCCAGCTCCCAGCTGACGGGGCTGGGCACTGCCGTCCAGCTCTATGGGCTCTACGAGGAGAGCAACCACACCTTCCTGATGGCGGCCATCAAACGCGGCAACAACCAGTACGTGAATCCCAGTGGCGTGGCTACGTTCTTCGAGAGCATCAAAGATGTCCTCTTGCGCCAGAGCGGGGTGCGGATCGAGGCTGTGGACCACGACTGGTGCCTGCAGAGCCCCTGTCAGAATGGAGGGAGCTGCCTGAGGAGGTTGGCAGTGAGCCCAGCTCTGAAGAGCCATGAGAGCATCCCTGTCATCATCGTGGCCAACGAGCCCCTCCGGCCCTTCGTGTGCAGGTGCATGCCAGGGTACGACGGGAGTCTGTGCGAGACGGACATCGACGAATGCCTCCCTTCCCCCTGCCACAATGACGGGACTTGCCACAACTTGGTGGGGGGCTTCTCGTGCAGTTGCCCGGAGGGCTTCACTGGCATGGCCTGCGAGAGGGACGTCAACGAGTGCCTTTCCAACCCGTGCAAGAATGGTGCCGCCTGCCAGAACTTCCCTGGAAGCTTCAACTGCGTTTGTAAGACCGGGTATACAGGTATGCTTTCCCTTCTCGTTGTCTTACAGTCCAGAAGAGGTGGGAAGAGGGCAGAAATGTGCCTTTTTAGCACGACATTGTCTGAATATGAGCATCCCCGATAGGTGAAGAGTTACAGTTACGAAAACTCAGAAGACCGGGTGCCCACAGTATTATTTTGTTTTAGCTCTGTCCTCAGGCATATCTCACTTACCTGATTTGCATTGGAACAGAAGGATTTTTACAAGAGCTATTTTAATTTATTAAATATGTAGAAAACATTTCCAGTGCTTAAGTATGATTTTTCTGTTCTTGTTATTGTTATACATATTGTGGTAACATTTCAAGTCTGCTAGGAGTGTGCCAAGCAAGAAAATCGGCCTCTGCCCCAAATTGCTTACAGTCATACAAGACAGAAAACAGATGAAGGGTATGGGAAAAAACAGAATTCAGAGAAAATGACCAAGTCTGTCTGTTCCATATTTTGTCCCTTTGTCATTCACTTTTTTTTCATTAACAGCAGAAACGTCTGCAGCTTTTCCACCTCTTCTGAGTATTCGTTCCTCTAATATTTATTACACATTCAAACACAGCGGCATTTTATCCCTAGGAAATTAGGCTGATGGTTGCTTTTGTCATGAGTATATTTAAGGAAGGACTTGAACAATTTTAACCATTGCTTATGGCCACTTTTAGAGACATCATAAAAAAATCTAACCGGAGAAGATTAGATAAAGCTTTCATTTACCTTTTCTCAGGAGTATTTCTGTATCTCAGATGTCCCAGGGCAGCCCAGGTTGGCATGGCTGTGCTCATTATGGTGTGGGTATTTAGGCTTGCCACCACTGCCACCAAAACTCATTTGTAACAGTGGAGTCATCGGGGGGTTGATTCTTCTTTTGGGTTTTTTTTCTTAAACTAGATTGGTACAGGAGATGTCGTGTACTTTATTGCAATGGAGAAGGTTAATAGAGGTTTAACTACTTCATTTAAAGCGCAGTTACAGCAGTGGATGCATGTTCTGCGTGAAAGATCTGTTGACACACAGGACACCGATGTGGTCTTTTGTGTGAACCTCATGAATGTACTACTGAGCCTCAGGTCAGGAGCCATTATTGTTAATTGACAAGCAGTTCTCATTAAGTTACCAATCCAGGATTTTATTTCATGTTGTATTAGTACATCCAATTATTTTGCTAGGAACATGGCAAAATAATTCTAGGACACCTCTCCCCTTAACTCTTTAGATCATTAGCATCAGAGATTACATGGGCATATGTTTGCTGTTGCAACGAATCAACACACTTCATTAACTCTAACGGCATGTTGTTGGATATGCCTCTAGCCTATAATTTGAAACATTAAAGAAACATCCAGCTATTTTTTTTTCTGGTATTAAAGCTCATATCTTACTGTTCAACCCTTCTGTCAGCTAAAAATAAAGCTCTGCATGTGACAAGCTTGAAAAAAGGAGAACGTTTTAACTAAGAAAATGTGATGAGAGACTCTTACAGTTTGAAGTGTTGGATTTCTTTCACGCTATGAATTAAATGTGGCATCTGATATGAGCTTTCTTAAACTTCTTGTCAACACAAATAACTTTAAAATAGACTGCCACTGAGGCAGACATTTCTGTTTGGGAGACAGATCCTTTTAAATCGGTTGGCCATTGCAGAATCAAGAATTATTTAAGTGTCTGGAGATTAATTGATCAAGACAGAAAACAAATGGCACCAAAGTATGTAACTAAAAACTAAAATATCTTTGGAGTTGAATATCAGCGGAGCTTATCAGATAAGATCACAATCAATATTCAGTACATTTAGACATTTTATGTCTGCAAAAGCATATTTGAAATTCTGCAAATTTAATATTCAATGGGTTCTGCAAACAAATGTCAGAATACAGATTGTTTGAGAATGCTTGACATAGAGACTATTATGTCATTATTATACTGCCAACAGAAAGAGAACACAGCTGCTTGGGCGTTTAATCCTGCTTCATATATATGATTAAAGGTAGCCATAGTGAATGTAAAAATAAAGCCTGAAACTTATTCTTTATTAATATTAACCTTGAGTGCCTCAAGGAAAAAAAAAAAAAAAAAAAAGAAGACATCCAAAATAGTGGATTTCTAATTCAGTTTACCATATGCATAGCTTTGCTGCTTCTCTTGGAATGAAAATACAGTCTCATAATTGAATTTACATGCTCAGAAGAAAAATAATATTTACATGGTACCGCATACAAGTAGAAATTAGTATTTTCTGAGGCAGACTCTCTGTTCACCGTAAATTAGAGTACCCGAGCTGTAGACCTTTGTAATGGCCTACCTGAAAACTGAGAGTCTTGCTGTTCCTTGATTTATTATGTTTTGTCAGCTGCATTTCACTTCATCATACTGCAAAGGTATGTAGTTCTTTTCACTGAATAGGATTATAAAGACTGATTACCTCAGAGCAACATCATTAGGGTTTAAACAATCTGTTATAATTACATCTCTTAATGATGATCAGGTTTTGTTTTTAAAATAATCCCTTTCTGGAGGGAATATACTTTGTGATTTACAGTAGTTGTCTGCCCTTCCTTTGAACCCTTCATTTCCTGTTTTCCAGGACTCATTAAGATGAAGGAATGTGGTTTGTGAAATTGTTTCAAATGCAAGATTAAAATATTAGAACAACCACTTTAAAAGATGGACACAGAGAACCACAAAAACTAAAACTCTCAAATCAGCTGAAATCTAAGCCGAGAGCATTCAGCTGGTATCTGGGAAAAAAACATTTTTCAATTAAAAAATTCAAAAAAAAAAAAAAAATCTCAGGAAGTTAGATTTTTGCATAAGCCTCTACTGTGATATCATCAGCTTGAGGTGATGAATGATAAATGCTGAACGCTGTCTGTTATCAATTATCCAGCATTACCCTCGTTTTCATGGCCTTCAGAAAAAGATCTTTATGACACAAAAATGCATACCCCAAATCTTTCGAGATTTCAGCTGAGAAGAGATCTGTGAACTTGACTAACTGCAGTGTTCACCTGAACTGGAATGTTACAGGGGACGGCTCTGGTTTGGCGTCTCTTTGGTTCTCAGAACTTTGGCTGAGGTGTTTCCTTCCCCTCACTGGATTTGATACCCTGAAACAGTAATCAAACCTGTATCATCAGCCTAATTCTTTATGCTGTCCAAATAAAATAATTCCCCAGCTCAGAAGTGCATAGTAGTCCGAAGGTGTGAAAATGCTTCTTGAAAACTGACTTGCTTAAGCCATGAAGACGCATACATCTCATCATTTTTTGAGGTGCGTTGCTTACATGGGACAAAGATCTATCAGAACGTTTCTCTGAAATTCATGTTGTAAAACTTAAATCAGCAGACTGTTGTGGAAAATGACCTCTGAAAACCAAAACTCTAACCTCCAGTTTTCTGAGGTTAAAATCATTGGCATTCTATTTCTGGAAAGCACTAAAACTGAGCACTTGGGTTCAGGTGAGGATGCTTTTAGGCAGTTTCTTATCCTCTGCAATCCAGTAAGGTTCCTTGAATGATCTGTTTTATCTGTGCAAGGGAGAATTTCAAAATGGCTAGTACTTGTGTAAATTCTCTACTCGAGAAAAAGTCCTCTCTAAAGCTCCTCTTTCTTTTTTTTTTTTTTTTCTCTTCACAAAAAATATATCTAAATATAAGCATAATACCTTAGGCAGAACAGCAAAAGCAATGGATTTGCAAGCTGTGTTTTGTTTTTGCAAATCTAAATCTTTAGTACGCACCTGATTGTGTCTGTAACGCATGAAACCGGTAGGCCATCAGGGTGGACTTGAACGAATATGCTCTTTTATGAAAGTTCTGGAAAGCTAGCGTTAGCATGTGGCAAGGGAGATACCTGAAAGTGGTAGGACAACCTGCTGCCGTCTCGGATGGTTCTCCTTGGTAGAAGAATAAGGAGTTAAAAGAAAAAAAGTCGAAGTTTAGTAGAAGTTGCAGGACCAAGTACAGTGCAACTGGTATCACAGCAACTTACCTGGAGTGTAAGTTGCTTTCCCCACGGTGAAGAAAAGACAACCAAGAGAAAAACCCTGCTGGGTAACACCCTGAGCAACCTGATCTAACGTTGACAGTTGCCTTGCTTTGAGTGGGGGTTGGACATTGTGACCTCCAAGGTCCCTCCAGCCTAACTTTTGCCATTATTTCTAGAGCACATGTCCTTGTTCAGAGGTCTAGAAAGACCCACTTCTGCCGATCAAGGCTGGGCAATAACAACAGAGGGGAAAAATAGGAGCACAGGAGGAACATGGTTTAGATGAAAAGGGAAGAGTAAGAAGGTACAGTTTGAACACTGGTGGACCATCCGAAAACCAGGAGTTGATAGAAACTCTGTGGATCTCAGCAGAGTAAGCAATGCAGGCTGCCAATATACTAGCTTGAAATACGGAGACCATTCCTTAGCGGATGGATGAGGGATGCGCAGGAGTTTCTGTCTCAGAGGAGTCTAAGGGGAAGGACTGACTGAAGAGCTGAAGGTATCAGGAAATTCGGAGGGACTGATGAAGTTCAGGCTTCTGCAGAAAAGAGGGAATAAGGCCTTGTGGCAGCAACTGTCTTCAGAAGAAGCTGATGTAAGGTAATTGGTTGGTAAGGTTGCCTGGAGGGAAACACACAGGAGAAGCAATTCAGGAGAGTTGGAATCTTTTAGAAGAAAGAAAAAGTATAACTAAAAATTATCTTAAAGCAGGAAAAAAAGATGGATGTCTTTAAGAGTTTTAGGCCATTTTTTTTTTTTTTAGTTTTAGGCCAGGATTATTTTATTTAATTGAAAATGGGTTATACACTAAATAAAAATAAGTTTCTGTTCTTTTGGTAGTTACATAACATTATATTGTATTATATTATATTATATTATATTATACTGTTTACCTACCTACTTATTTATTTATTTATCAGTTTCTAGTTTATAACCCTCGTCATCTCTTTACCAGGTTTTTCTAATGATCTAGCTTTATCAAAGTAATTCATTTTAAATTCTTATACAGAACTACCATAGTGATAAACTAGAACAGTATTCCCAAGTTATACTTTTGTCCTGCCAATATCTGGCTGAAGGACTCTTGCTTTCTAGGATAAGCAAGCTTAACGTGCGTTTAAGGAGGAAAAATAAGGTTCAAAGACATCTTGGACATTGAATCGTTGTTCCAAATGTAAATAGATACATTTTTCCCAGGTCTTTAGCACTTCAGTGAATGGCAAAGAATAGCTAAAATTTCTTCTTCATTTTAAATAAATATTAGTTTTAATAGCTCTGATGAATTGTTAAACCAGAGTATTTGTCTTCTCGTGTGTCAAAACAGTTGGAATAAATGCAAACACACTTTTATTAGTTTCATGAATTATTCAAACAATTGTTAAATATGAAGAAGATGTTGTTATTCACTGGTTAAAATATGTGCAGCTAAAATAAACACCCATATTCTGTTGCTGACTCAGCAAATATGCCAGCTTTAATGTTAGCTGAGAAAAAGAAGAGTATTTAGTTAGATTGAATTGCAAAAAAACCAAGTAAGCCTTATTAGCTACACTTGATTTTTGTGAAAACTGAGAAACGTCACTGAGCTGTTTTAAGCATCTCTGCTTCACTCTTGCTACGTGTTCTCCTCGGTAAGTCAACAATCTGTCCTACGTACCATAATTTTAAAATAAAGAAAACAGCAATATCGAACATAAAGTTAGCTCATCCTTCAGTCATGCCCATCAGAGAATAAAATACGAATAAATACCCCCAAAGCATAATTAGATTCAGACACTGGAAATGTTTCCTGGATTTATGGTGAATCTACAAGTTACGTATTGACCACAGGAATCCTCCAGCGCTCTGTTTCCATCCTGCTCGCGGTCGCACATGGGGGACTGCTGCGTACACGGAAGAGCTGCCTGCAAACTCTGTTAGGT
>NW_009649446.1:146622-153482 GCF_000708025.1 Charadrius vociferus | reverse complement strand
GTAGTTGTGAGATTCTGAAAAAGCCAGCAGAGTTAATATAGCACAGTCCGGATTTTCTACAGTTTTAGGGACCAGCACTCCCTAAGGATGGCATATTGTGCATTGCTGTCATGTGAGATATAAGAACTGTAAGATATATGTGACATATAAGAATAGACACCCTCTATGCGAGCTCATGTTGTGCTTTAAACTTAAACATATATTATATTTATATGGTGTGAGGAATAAAATAATTCATTATCAGTGCAATAAGAAGCATTAAGGCAGTCTTAGCCTTTGCTATGTGTCTGTATCCTGGCCAAGATGAAGTTCAAGGAGATGTCTTGAAGAGCGTGGCTGATTTTGCCAGTTTTTGCAGAGAAACATGAAGGACAAACATGACAATACTTCCTAGTTTTTGCTGAGCAGGCGGCGAAGGCTGGCATTGCCGGCAGAAGGCAGACGGGTACCAAGAATGGTATAGAGTGGAAGCATTGCTAAACTGATAAAAGCTAAGCAGTGAAGAACTTGGACATGAAGACCAATACTTTTGTAGGTAGTGTTTCCATACAAAGAAAAATGTTAGTTTTGTACAAAGAATCCCCTTGTCGGTGTTTGGCATCTGTTAAAATCTTCACTTTTTCTCTTGGTTCCCTTCCTTGTCGAAATGAATTATGTGATTTCAGTTTATTCTCTGGTGAATAATATTTACCACGTCACAATGTCTGCTTAGAAAAGGACTGTATCCAGGGTAACTTGTTTTTAGCTCGAGAGGACTGTGGTCCCTCCGAGTCAGGAAGGAGGTTGTAATTGATGAGGAAAAATAAGAAAAATCATATAATAATGTACAATAGCAGCCTGTGTTCAGCATGCGCTGTTCATACAGGGTCCAGCAAGGGCTGTCTGTACCTCCTTTGCACTAATGAGTACGCTGCATTAAATAGAGGGAAAATAATATTTTTTTTGTTTGTTATAGTTCAGCACCTCCTTTCATTTCATGATCTCTTTTTTACAGGTACCAGTTAGTAAAAGAAAAAAAAAAAACCAAAAAACCCAAACACATATAAGAATGGACACCCTCTATGCGAGCTCATGTTGTACTTTAAACTTAAACATATATTATATTTATATGGTGTGAGGAATAAAATAAGTCATTATCAGTGCAATAAGAAGCATTAAAGCAGTCTCAGCTTTTGCTATGTGTCTATATCCTGGCCAGGATGATACCAATGTCCAAACCACAACAACCTATATAACATTATTACAACGTGAGACACTGGAAAAGTAAATTTAATTTCTCTGGGCTGCATATTGTGCCCGTGTCATGGCTGGGAGCAGCCCAGCATTGTGTCTGTGTTTCCTCTCTCCATCCCACAGCTTCAACTGGTCCCTGTCCCACTCCCTCCTGGCCACACGTTCAGCATTGGTTCATAAGCTCCTTTCCGAAATACCAGCCTGACTTTCCTATTGACCTGAATACTCTGACCTGCAAATTGCTTTTATTCTCTAATTGCAGGGAAAACATGCGACTCCGCTGTCAATTACTGTGAGTGCAACCCCTGTTTCAACGGTGGATCCTGCCAAAGTGGCATGGAGGGGTATTACTGCCACTGCCCCTTCGGTGAGTACTCCTCGCCTCTCCTCTGCTTCATCTTCCCTTTCCCTGTTTCTACGCATTTATTTTTACCTATATAAAAGCGGTGGGTGTGTATATAGATCCTGGTCCCTGGGCAGGTGTTGGTCATGCCCCAGCCCCATCCTGTCCGTTTTTCCGCGGCTGCAAGAAGGAGAAAGCGATATTTTTTGGCATGGCAGGAGATGGAAGCACATGGCAGCGCTAGGGGGTGACTGTGGCTGCTGGGGGGGGGGCGAGGGGCACGCTGAGGGCTCCGAGCAGTGCTTGGTCTCCTGCCTAATATTAGGAGGGCTGAAGAGTGAGAGTGCTGGAAATCACATCGGTATTCTTGCATCCTACACACTTGCGACGTGCAAGGGAGTCGTCGTGATGTTGAACTAGAAAAAGGGACTCTGGGATGATATTGAGCGCAGAGGGCTTGGTTTTCTTTTGAGAAATTTGCCTAATTTCTCAAAGTATCTGTAAAGCAAGAAATAGTGAGCACCTGCATTTTTCTGCACGTGAGGAGCACAACATGAGATGCTGGCAGTTTTATATTTAGTAGATTTGATTAAGAGACCCTGACCAAATCAAACAAGCTTTGTTAGCCCACACCAGGACTTGCCCATTCAATTTACTATATACTAATAAAGTTCTGACTTCCAAAACCAGAGTATAATTCTGAAAATCAGAGAAGCATATAGTGCTGCCAAAATAATTTAATAATTATTAGAATTTAATTATCCCAAATTTGGTTTGTGGAATGAACCCAATAAAGAAATAAAACAACACAGATATTTCAAGGTATCATGGTATAATTGCAGCAAGATTGGTTTTGAATGCAGATGAA
This sequence comes from Charadrius vociferus, assembly GCF_000708025.1. NCBI lineage: Eukaryota > Metazoa > Chordata > Aves > Charadriiformes > Charadriidae > Charadrius > Charadrius vociferus. The sequence continues at coordinate 151,038 of NW_009649446.1, read as the reverse complement.
TCCAGAATTGTCATTGTACGCACAAAAAAGCATGAAAGTAAATGCAGCAGATTAATCAAAAAACAGATAAACCTGAGAAATCATCAACGTTTTAAGACTGATGAAAACACTCACACAAAAGTATGGTTCTCAATACACATTTGTAACTACCTCTGAATATGATTTTCTACTAAGATGTGGAATAATTTCTTTATTCTGTTTTATTTCCTTTGGTTTATGTTTCCTCAGAGTTTATTCATTTCCTATATAGTCATAGTCCATTGTAAATGTAACTAATATTCATAAATTAAGTAGCTTTTTCTCACTGCTATTGCAGTTAAAAAACAAAATCCAGGGAAATTATGTGACAGAGTTCTGAAAAGAAATAGGTAGAATGCACCAAAATATTCAAATCGGTAAAAATACTGAGAAGGCATAATGTTTTAATCACATATATGTTTATATCATAAGTATAAAAAATGAACTACCCATTGAGAAACAGTTCAGGTAACAGCTATAACGAATAAAGTAAGCTCCGGCTGCAAATTTATTTCCACAGCTGGATTAACAAATGCCTGATGATCATTAACAACCGTATTTGACATAGCTGTCAAACTCGCTTTTTTTTTTCTTTTCTAAAGAAACCATAGAGCTCAATGAAACGTACTTTGTTTTTCAACAGATGTAACTGACATTTGTAACTCAGTTCGTAAGCTAAAATATATATATACTTCAACACCCACCTGTGGGTAACAGGATTCTTCTGTTGAAGTTGCATATTTTTAATCACACGTTCAAGGTTTTTAGAAAAGCGTGTGTATTGTAGCCATATCTAGAACACATCAGTACTTTGTTTCTGGAAGAATGCACAGTGAGGAAAAAACGATCTGACAGCAGACGTTACTTTACTTTCCATTTTGCAGGTGTTTTTGGGAATCATTGTGAACTGAACAGTTATGGATTTGAAGAGTTGTCGTATATGGAGTTTCCCAGTATGGATCCAAACAATAATTACATCTATATCAAGTTTGCCACTATAAAAAGACATGCCTTGATGTTGTATAACTACGATAACCAAACTGGAGAGCGGGCAGAATTTCTGGCCCTGGAAATTGTAGAAGAGAGGCTGAGGTTCTCCTACAATCTCGGCAGTGGCACATACAAGCTTACCACGGCTAAGAAGGTGTCGGATGGACAATTTCACACGGTTATTGCCCGGAGGGCTGGAATGGTAAGACATGCTAAAATGAGAATTTAAGACGAGTTCAGCCAAGAGTTCACTTTGGCTTCCACATGAACTCAGAGGAACGTAAAATTAGTAACGTTGCATTTGCTAGCAGAACCTCCAACTTTGGAAAAAACCTCCCTCGTTTTTCTGTCTGACTCCAACTGACTCAAAGACCTATAACGGTTTGTTTAGTACAATGATGATAAAGAATAATTAAAAAAACATGTGCCATGCCCTGTGCTCTAAATGAGAAAAATGAGAACCAGGGATAATTAATGAAATAAATTACTACACGTGAGGCTTAATTAACTGATGCAGATTACAGGGATGATTATCAGGGGAGGCTAACCAACCATCGGAACTACAAAAACCCTCAACATTTGGAAAGTAGAAGTGGACAAACTTAAAATTCCAGGTGTCCCTGACCTCCTTGGGCTAGTTCAGAGATTTTACCAATCTCATCAAACTGGAAGCCTGTTTTTTTTCCTAGCATACATGTAGAAATTTCATAGGTGCTACATTCAGAGGGGTTTTTTGGGGCGAAGGAGGGGAGTTACTCTTATTTTTGTCCCCCAAGAAGCACATGAGGGGAGGAATTCTGCCAAAAACTGAACTGGAAAAACCGATTGCCATATGCCTGGTACTCTGACCCCTCTCCTGCCTTCATTTTTTTTTTTTTTCCAGTAAATGTTTTCTATTCCTCTTCTCTCATTTTTTAATATTTCCAAAGCAGAACATAAACCAAATGCTCTTTGAGTTCAAGCCAAGCTTTTTGACTCCACAGTGTTTGAGTTAGAAATGAAACCAAATCTATTTGCCATCCCTAATCAGTAACTATTGCCCAACAGCTCCCTTCTCAGGCAGAAATGGCCATCAGACGTGGAATCCCATATTCTTCCCGTTTTTGCAATGAAAGTCATATAAGAATAATCGATGGTTGGGGCTCCACATTTTGTTTTATATATTTCAAGCCAGAAGCGATGTAGGGAGTAAAAGAATAAACTGTTCTACCCAGCGTGGCTCCCCCTGAGTCCTGGTAGAGATTTCCCATCACAAAATTGTTGCAGAAGGCTGAGATACAGCCCTTGCGTGTTTTTAAACTGCTCTGTTCAGAGCACTGTGCTGAAGAGCTTCAGGTCTGGGGTGAGACGTCCATAGGCACAAATTTAGGCACAGATGTCCCAAGAGCAGCAGAGGGATGTATGACCTTGTGGTTTGGGGTTCTTTGTAGGACCAGGGTTGTCTCCTGACTTTCCTAAATGGTGCTTTTTTCTTATCTCTTAAGAGAGTCTTGAGCCTGAAACTGCAATTCAGTTGCATAGTACAAGACCTAATTCCTCCTTTTATTGAAGGGGGGATGGTTTAGTCTTCAGCTGGGTTTGCAAATCTAATTTGTGTGTGTTTGTAGGAGTTATATATCCAAATAGGATAAAGGATAATTGTGATGTTGAGTAACGAGTAATGTGCCTTAATATCAGATATTTAACATTTTGCATCGCAGCTTCCAAATGGTAAAGCCCAAAGGTGCCCCTAAATCTTGAAAGGCACCAGGTTCCCATTTCAGCAACTAAATTAGTGTGATATTTCTATCAATAAGACTTAAATGGCTAAGTATAGGAGCACACATTAAGAATTGCAACAAATAAATGAAATACACTTAAGAAAAAAGTATAGCGGGAAAATGTTTTACTTGTAGATGTGCCAGAGGGCTGGACTACAGAAGAAGAGATAACATAAAAAGGACTGTTTACAGAACGTTTCAGTTATGAATGCTTCAGGCCAAAAGCAAGCATTTCAGACAACCTCTACCTTTGTGTGACTTTTTTTTTTTTTTTTTTACTGTTTAAACCTTCTCAGTAATGTCAGCTGTTTACAAACATGGTTATGTGAAAAGAATCGCCTTTGTCTTAGATATTTCTGCTGCAGGAAAAATGTCTCCCAGGTGTCCAAAACTGTATAAAATAGCCCCCCTTCAGGATTCCAAATCTGTCATTTCCTACAGCACAGTGGGATTTTATCGGAAACTGGTAAAATCATTAAGTTGTCAGTCCTGAGCTATTGCAGAGTGACAGGATAGAAAGTCTCATAATGCGGCAAGGTAACCGTAGAGTAATGCTTAAGTAACAAGCAGGAACATTTGACTAACATTAGAAAATAAATTGTATGAACTCTGGTCCAAGTAAAATATATTCTCAAATATCAGCCCTTCAGCTGGGGTTGTAGCTTGGCTTTCACAGCGCATAGCGATGTAAGTTAGGGAGATTACGCTGATTGAGCTAAGAACAAAAAACTCGTTTCATTTTTTGTTGTTGATATTCTGAAGGAAAATATGTATGCATGTGATGGCATACAGGCCAGCCAGCTTATTATTCTTTCTATGAATTGTTTCATTTATACAGGGCTATAATCTGCTTTGGAACTGCAGACTGACGGTTTTTCGGGAGAAGCAGTTTGCTCATTATGCATGGAAAGAAATTCAAGATAAGCTTTCATTAAAAATAGCAAATTGAACAATTTAGGCGTAGCGTAGGGCATGATTTAGGGCTAAAAGCTATGAATTTATTTGGTCACTACAATGCGTCAGCTCACAGTATGTATTTGGAAAGAGCGTGGACAATCTGCAGGGATTTCAGGAGGACGTTGTTAGTGAACTTAGTTGCACGCAGGAAAAAAAGCGATTACAGAGTAATGACGTACTGATAGCTGTTGCTGTTTGCTCAGCTCCTGTAGAGTAATCAAAATCAAAATAGAAACCAAGGCATTTTTAGAAGTGACTTTTGATTTAAATTTGCTGTAAAACTGTACCACACATCGAGTTGAAACATGAGAAACCGATATGTACAATTTGGAGATTATGTTTATTTTTCTGAAAATTTGTTTTAAGGGTAATGACGTACTGATAGCTGTTGCTGTTTGCTCAGCTCCTGTAGAGTAATCAAAATCAAAATAGAAACCAAGGCATTTTTAGAAGTGACTTTTGATTTAAATTTGCTGTAAAACTGTACCACACATCGAGTTGAAACATGAGAAACCGATATGTACAATTTGGAGATTATGTTTATTTTTCTGAAAATTTGTTTTAAGGAATAACTAACCTTCAGGTTTTTGGGTTGGTTTTTTTTTTTTTGCAGCGCATCTGTTATTAATAAATCACTGTGGGGAAAACTCTTTGCTAAATAAGGAATAAAATAAAAAGTCCTTTTTAAATC
>NW_009649446.1:132099-146602 GCF_000708025.1 Charadrius vociferus | reverse complement strand
GAATTATTTCATTGTTTCAGTGAAATCTTTGGTTAGACTTTTAGAGATTACAAATAAAAGTGCCGTGATTCGCTTTAGTGTAAATGACTGAGATGGGTAATGTGGCAACCCTGTTGTCTGGGGCTTGATGGCTTGGTGATAATACTAAAGAGAAAGGCTGCACTGAGTGCTGGTGATGCTTGGTACTTCTCTGAATGTCACCTTGGTCCCATCAGCTTGGTCCCACTGTAGGTATCCACACGTTTCAGCATTGTCAACATGGGGCAAACATCCCTCATGACATATCAGCCTAAGGGTTACCTTAATCAGGTCCACTTGGTTACTATTTCAGTATTATTGAGTGGTTGCTTATCATTTTTAGCTAGTAATCACAGTGTTTGTACTCCCAGCTTTTGTAACGTGTTTTTTATCTAGTTTAAGCCATGTGTTTAATGTCACGGTCAAGCCCTTAAAGGAATGAATGTCCTTTGTGCTTGGAGGGAGCAGCTCTCTGTTCAGATCAGGAGTAGGATACGGTACGAGCCAAAATAACTGCAGTTTCAAGGAGTAAAGAAAACAAACATGAAAGAAACCCTACCCAAATCTGAAAACCTTGTGTTTAACTGATTCTCTGTATGAAGAAGTCAATTAGCTCACTCTCTGTTAGGATACACATCTTGGTATTCACTAAGTTGATGCAGAATGTAGTTAATCAGTGGCTCTGAAGCACCCTGCGATCCCGAGTGCCATTAAGTGCTCCATTGTAGCCAAGTCATAGAATCACAGAATGGTTAGAGTTCGAAGGGACCTTAAAGATCATCGAGTTCCAACCCCTCTGCCCTGGGCAGGGACACCTCCCACTAGACCAGGTTGCTCACAGCCCCATCCAGCCTGGCCTTGAACACCTCCAGGGATGGGCCAGCCACAGCTTCTCTGGGCAACCTGTTCCAATGTCTCACCATCCTCACAGTAAAATCCTTGATATAATATATTTAATCATAAATATTTAACGTGGTTGGGGACTACAACCTTGTAATATTCAGCATGTTTGTGTGTGTGGCTTTTTAGGCAGCATCCCTGACGGTGGATTCCTGCTCTGAGGATCAGGAGCCAGGCTACTGCACTGTTAGCAATGTTGCTGTTTCTACTGACTGGTAAATAATTCTTCATTTTGTGGGTGTTTTTCTGGAGTAAAATGAAAAAGAAATCACTCTCCAAAGTCAGATAAATTTGGAGTAATGATTACATGCCCTTCAGAGGGATGCAAAGGCAAGGCTCCAAAGTGTCTTTTTCTCCCATCTTCGCAGAAGCAAATTATGTTTTCTACACGTACTGCTACTTGCTAACTCAGGCTACGTTTCTGCATGGACTTCGTTCATGACAAGGAGTTTACTCAAAAATCCCCAGTTCTTGACTCCGTCTCTGTCCCCATGCTTTGGGGCCATATAAGAAAAGTACGGCCCTGGTAGTTCGTACTGTGGTATAAACGGGGACAAGACTCATTGCCTAATAGTATGAGATTTCACATCATAATTGAGACAACATTACCAAATCAGAGTATCAGATACAGTAATACACAAATGTATTTGTTATAATCAACTGGCTCTTAAATATACAGCACTACTCCCTGACGGTTTGAAGTTCTACAATATTTAGTGCTACAAATCTTTAGCAAAGCCTCCTCCACTTTTACATTTTGAATCATATCTTTCTTGCCAAAACCAGGCTCAGACTTGAAATGCTATTACTCTAGTAGCACCTATATTTCACTCCAGTGTTCGGTTTGGGGCTTGGATTTAGGGTCTTCTATTTATTTATTTGTTTATTTAAACTGCACCTCTAATTTCTTGTAAAGGTGTAAGAAATACCTGATTACTGCTTTCTTTTAAAACAAAAATAAAATAAGAGTAATTACTTTGTCATTGTTTTGAGTAATTGCCAGATGTCATCTTTCACAGTTTGCATTTCTTAAACATTGGCCAGTACAGAAAACAAGCCTTATTTATTGTGTTTACCGTAACTAACTCGGAAGCCTTTCTGTTGCATCTTTAGATCCTCTTTGGAGATAACAATAACTTAAATCCCAATCTCTTTGGCTAATTTCTTACCATAATCACAATTGTATTTCCTGTCACACGTGGTTTCCCCACTAGCAGAGCTGTTATATCTTTGCAAAATAATGAATCCACCTTCCATTTATTTAAATATCATCTACATTTTAAACGATAATTGAGTTACAAAAACCTTATTCATTATGATTTCAAGCACGCTGCTCAGTTAAGTGAATAGAAATTTTGACATGCGATAACTGAGTGTGAATTTAGAGTCATACCCATTATAACTGTTAGTTCAAGCGCTACTGATCTCTCTGTCTCCCCTTCTAAATGTAAAATATGAATTTAGTAAGAGAAAATATGAATTTTGTAAGAGGAATTTTAGCCGCAGACCGTAGCTGATGGTTACAGTTCCTGTGGTGTTGTTGCTATCTTAATATCTGGTATTGATAAATTGTTTTTCCGACTCTTTTATAGGACTCTTGATGTACAACCAAATCGAGTTACTGTTGGTGGCATCAGGTCTGTAGAGCCCATCCTTCAAAGGAGAGGACAGGTGGAAAGCCATGATTTTGTGGGCTGTATAATGGAGTTTGCAGTCAACGGACGTCCCCTGGAGCCCAGCCAGGCGTTGGCAGCTCAAGGAATCTTAGATCAGTACGTCTGCTATATATGGTATCGAATGGGCCGCGTTTACGGTAAAGGAAGTCGTCGTGAAAGTCAGATGCTATTTCATTCAGACACCGTCAGATATTTCTTGTCAAAAAATGACTGTAGAATTTACTGTAAAGTGTGAAAAATGTAGGAAGAAAGTGAATTAGGATGAAAGCTTCACGAAAGATTACAGAGGCTTCAAAAAGGCAACATCATTACATTTCTATTGCCAATTATTATTAATGTTGCTCTGCAGGCTGGAACAGACTAGCCCTGTTATTGGATTTCTTTATAAATTCCACCTGGGTTTGACTGTACTCATGCTGTTTGCTAACCCTCTACTCCCTCTTATTTCTTTTCAATCCACAATATCTGTTCTATCACTTTGCCTCTCAAATATCACTGAATTTCCCTCATATCCTCCGAGTGGTCTTTCAGAAATGATGGACTATCTGATTCTATTGGTTTTTTCCATCTCGGCATTTGAAGTCACCACTGTAGCAATTATGTCAATCTTTCGTCCAAATTTGCTAGCTCACCCTTCTTCTTTCAACCCCCACGTTTGTGGTGTTCATTGTGATATGAAACCTCTGGAGATCTGCAACGTAAAAAGCACCTAAAAGAGTTTCTTCTTCTCTTGCGTAACGGATAATAGGAGTTTCACTGTCTCTGGACTCCTTTCTCTTTCTAAGACTGTTAACTTGATGCTGAAAATTGGGATCCGTTTAGAAACGTGAGCTGTCTGTGGAGAAGAGTCTCCATTTTTGCATTTCTAGGGGGAAGGACAGTTCCCAGCACATTTTCTCTGCTTATTTGTGCCTGTGTTCTTCAGCATCTGCTTTTCCGCTTTGTTTCAGGTGTCCCAGACTAGAAGGCGCTTGCACGACCAGCCCCTGCCAGCACGGCGGCACCTGCGTTGACCACTGGTCGTGGCAGCAGTGTCACTGCAGAGATGGACTGACGGGAAAACACTGTGAAAAATGTATGGAGAAGGTTTTATTGGCTTTCTCTTTAATGTTCACCAAGCTATGGTTTAACCAAATGCCATTAAGAGTTTCTTTTCAGGGGCGTGGGATAATGAATTTTATAAAATAATGAAAGCAAGCAGAATGTTTTCCTCTTAAATAATTTTGAAGGAGAAGTCCACGATGGGCTGTTGTCCTTTCATGAGCTCAAAATACCAACAAATGACATATATCATGTTTTCTGCTCTGTAGATCACATTTCAGGTATCTTGCACTCATTTAAAACTACTGCTTCCCAATAACGTGTAATCAGTAACTAAAATAAAGCTGTCCCAAAGGAGGGATTTGTCTGCTATGGGGAGGTAAGAGGGGAAGGGAAAACTCTTCCCTTCACATAAGCATGGTGTGCATGTGCTTATGGCTTTTCCGAACCACAGGCCTTTTTATCAAATGGCCGTCAGATTATATGCAAGAAAATATGGTAAATGTAAATAAAAGCAAGGCCTTTACGCTCTGGGGTTATTAACTGGCATATGGATAGCTCTGTAAATCAATACGGGATTGTCTAGGAGAGCAAAGTGATTTATTTCCATGTAGCTGCAGTATAATGAGTGGGCTTTGTTTTCTTACATGTCCCATTATTGTTTAGCTGATTTATATGCTTTTATTGCGCCAGTTTACAAAAGAATTTAGCCATAATTTTAACAGCATTTGGTAGTCAATGCTCTGCCATTTTTATTCTTTTTTTTTTCATGTCGTAACAAATAGAAAGTCATTATCTCTGCCCCGAAGAGCTTAGAGTTCAATATATCATGAAGCCCTGCTTGCAGTAATGGAAACAGTAACATCCCTGGGAAGGAATTACAGTTCTGAGAGCCAGATTTTTTTCCCTACTCCCTCACTTGTTCCCTGGCGAGTTTTAATTTACTATTGACTGATAGCAGCAGTAAATTACTAGCACACTCCCACTCTCAAACACACATTCTGGTGGAAGCCAAAGAATAGAGGGGCTGAAATTGCCATTCGCTCCCGCTCTCCCCCCTGACCTGCTCTGAACTTGATCTCTGCTCCGAGAGAAAATGGTCGTTATTAAGCAGATGATGGCTGTAGCTGTAACGAGCTGCCTACTCAGTACCTCCCCATCCTTGTCCCAGATATTACCGCCGACACTGCCTTATCGCTGGAAGGCAAAGGACGACTTGACTACCACATGAGCCCAAACAAGAAACGAGAATACATGATGAGACACGGCACTCGAGGCGTTGGCCCGGGACCCCCGAACGTGGAGCGCTTGGAAGTGAAGTTCAGGACGAGAAGTGAGAACGGCGTTTTAGTTCACGTCCAGGAGAGCAGCAACTTCACTACCGTGAAGGTAAGATTACAGCTAATGCCGAGCTTGATTTGATTGGACTGCCTCATGCATGGTGATCAAAATCACATTTTTCCATTACTCTTGCTGTTTCCTATATAAAATATTAGGTCTTTAACTGAGGCTAGGCACTGCTCCAGTATCGTTCATCTTCTCAACAATTCCCTTGCTATTTGCCAAGGTATCAGAAGATCTTGATGGTTTTGTATCTAATCAGTTTTGTCTAGACTCCAAATAGTGACTGTTTTAAGGCAGCAAGAACACTCCTCATTGCCATATTTGTCATCGTCATTAAGTTACGCTCCACAGAACAAATCGTTTCGTTATTGGTCCCTTATCTTCTGATTTTTCGGGCCTCAAACGCAGACCCTCCTTAAGCTAGCAAACAATTGCCAAAAAGTTTTCATTAATTCCTACTAGCGTGGCCCATGCTTATCACACTAGGAAGTGAGGGATAACTTGAATTCATGAGCTTGCCCATAGACCAATGTCAATACCAAACTATTTTAAGATGCATAGCTGAATCAATGCTTCAAATGCCACACAGTTTGGGGTTGTTTTGTTTGTTTTTTTTTCCCAAAGAGTTTATTGCTGCAGAAGTTACCTTTCTCAAGAGAAAGCGATGGTTCAGTTCCTGGCTATGACTCAGTCCATTTACTCATAACTCTAAATGAGTACAGCAGTGATGTTGGCAAGCCCCTTTATTGGGTTGGTGTAAGCTCCAAGTTTCCTTGACTGCTCTAAGGCTTTCCAAGTTTTTTTTCCCTGACTTTTAAAGAAACTCATACAGAAATTCACACTTTCTAAGCTTCAGCCCTATGGATATTCTCCACCTGCCTGGTCAGAGGTACAGAGCTTTCCTGACACACCGCTGCGTTTTAAGAAGCAAGGCTGCATTACTTCCCTGGCGTACGCTTTTACCACATCATTTGATAGGAAGTTTCTGCCTCAGACATATTAGCAGATAAGATCTCATTATTTTGAGTTCTGAAGAGAAAAAAACCAAATACTACCTTTTTCTCCCTAGTAGAATTTGCTAGGTCAGCTCTACAAGCATTATTAAAAAAAAAAAAAAAAAAAAAAAAAGGAGAGAGTTGCCTTTCCTGGCTGAAAGCACTAGTGCTGTGTTTGTGCAAACACTCTTATTATTGTTAATATTGGTGAAGTTATACAAGCAAGCAGAGGGTGTCACGTCCCAGACCCAGCTGTGCGAGGGCAAAGAGCAGAGGTTTGCCTCAGGACAGATGCAGCGGTTTGAGGAGGGAGAAGTAACATCACTGTACCTATTATCGCCAAAAGTTCCCAGATTATGCCAGTTAACAAAACTGTAGTAATTTAACTGTAATTGGTACAGTATAGCTCCTGTGCCCCGGCTCATACCTGGAGTAGGTATCATGATGAGCATCTCGCTCCACTCCCGGTGCAGGAGATGCGCTGTAGGAGCGTCTGCTTGCAACTCTCTTGTCAGTCTTCAAAACAGACAATTTTATAACTTGATTTTTAGGTCTTCTTAATATGCGTGTTATCCAAAGTGGAAGCGTTCAGAGAAAACCTGCCATGTGTTTTTTAATATTAAACTGCGCTGGGGTGAAGCTGCAAGTCCTGTGGCTACTTCTGTGCCTCCGCATTTTTCCTCTTGTAGTTAACTGGCTTTGGTGTGGCGGCAATTGGGGTAAAATTAAAGAAATATGGTAATAAATCAGACCCACTGAGATTGTGAGCAGCTGGTTCACTAAATGATGGATGTAAGCTCCCCCCAAAGAACCCAGGAGAGGTCTTTATGATACAAAGGGATCCTTAATCCAGGAAAGATAGAAAAACTAGCAGATTAAATTAAAAAATGGTCAAATTCAGATGGAAAATGCCCCCCTGAAAACACACCAAAAGGAAGAGGGTAGGGGATTCCTTATTAGTAAAGCTCTTTCTCACAGCTTATTTTCCTACAAATAATAGATGTTGCAACTAATTAAATTAGAAGTAATGGGATAAATACAGCAGGTTAAAGGCGAAATTGCCAGCCTTGTTTTAGCTGGAAATCTCATCTGAGATCAGATTAAATGAGCGTAACTGTAGCTCTAAGATCTATGAATTGTACGGGTAGAGAATGTGGATCACATGTTACCTATATGAGCTAACATATGTTGGGGTGGGGTGACACTGGCACAGGTTGCCCAGAGAAGCTGTGGCTGCCCCATCCCTGGAGGTGTTCAAGGCCAGGTTGGACGGGGCTTTGAGCAACCTGGGCTGGTGGGAGGTGTCCCTGCCCAGGGCAGGGAGGGCGGACTAGATATCTTTAAAGGTCCCTTCCAACCCAAACCATTCTGTGATTCCATGCACTTATTGAGTTGCAGGAATACATCAGAACATAACTCGTTTAAATAGTATCTCATCCAGTGGGCCATAAATCTGTAAAGACTAGTGCTCAGATTTAAGACAAATAAGAAGCAATTTGTTCAGTAGAGGAGACTCAGAATATTACTAAAGTTGAATCATCCTTGTAGTTAGGAATATGTTTGATTTAGTGGTTCATTCTTTTCATTATATTCTACTTGTCAGTTGCTCTGCCATTTAAATAAAACCCAGAAATGGGTGTTACTCAGTATTGTCAGCATCAGCATTTGTTTCACATTTAGAAATATGTTGTGCTTCAAGGAACTGAGATGAACATTCCTTAGGTTTTTCCTGGTCAAAGAAGTCATGGACTTGTCTTGTCTCTGGAAATTTTATTTTCCATATGCCACTAGTGTATTATTTATGAGTCTGTTAGCATTAGTCACATGCAATTTTAAAGAAACAGAAATAGACCTAAAGAGTCATAAATCAGTATGGAAAATATAAGTTGCTGACAGGTAAATAATTCTACAATTCTTCTCCAATGTGGAATTAAAAATTACCATTCTGTGCTTAGTCTTTCCATATATTGTGTGATATGGTATATTTCTTTTCTTTCCATAAAGGCCAGAATACAAGGCAGTATTTTCATGGAGCATAAAAGACAAAATAAGACTAACAAGCCAATTAAAGGTTACAAATATAAATATATGTATATATTCTTCCCAGTTAATCTTTTAATAAATACTTTTGATTGTGGCAAATGTTGTTTAATATGTTGCAATAGTCTGTGTGACTGCATTTCCAACTTTTTGGAGATTTTCTTTGGGCTGCATGTTAGTTTAGCAGCGTGCCACCTGTGTTTGCCAGGAACAAAAGCATCCTGTCTCCGAGGGGCAGCTTTAGCAAAGAGTCCCTCAAACGATACATTTTCAAATAGTCCAAATTGTTGCGTTTATAAATGCAGTGTGTGCACATATTAACCATTGTATTTCTTGATCCAAATGGAATATGTACTAGATGCATTCAGTTCAGTCCGTTGCCAAGACATGAGCGTGGTCTTACGGCCATATTAAAGCTGATCTGTAGGAACAAAGTCCTCAGCTTACATCACTAAAGAAGTAAATCCAGAGCATTTAACAGTTTTTGGAAACGAGAGCAGCATTCTTGCAGCCGGTGTGTCACCTCACAGTTCTTCCCAGGTGAACATTATTTTTCCTGGAACAAAGCACGCGAGGCTTAGAGAGCTTTCAGCAAACCTGAGGCTTCGACCTTTCCTGGGCTATGCGTGCACACGTTCTGCACGCTCGTGTTACGGATCCCGGACTGACCGAGCTGCAGCGAGGAACACGGGAGGGAAGATAGTTGTCTTATTTAACACGTGTGACCAAACGTGCAGAGCATGGAAAGAACCTTGCGATAAGTCTTGGACTTGCTTGGTCTGGTGGGAGGTGTCGCTGTCTATGGCGGAGGGGTTGGAACTCGATGATCTTCAAGGTCCTTTCCAACCTAAACCATTCTATGATTCTAAGTTGCAGAGCCACCCTATAGGAGCTGTACGTAAACCTGTACGCCCTTAGGAGCTCCACTGATGTACCCAACTCCTGTGCAATATTTGAGAAGCTGGCAGGTTTGGATGTTGGGTTGTTTGTTGTTTGGGTTTTTTTTAACTCTTGTTTCTTAAAAGCAGAATTTGCCCTGATCTCATTTTGGGATCGTTGAATATTGAACTAATAAGAGGTTTGAAATCCTGCATCTCACGATTCAGTAGAATTGCGAGGCGTCACTCCTAGAAGAAAAGCCAAAAAATTTTTCATGGAATTTAACAGTGCCTTTCTTCTTCCTAACAGCTCACAAGTTTAAAAGCAGTTTGCTCACCATTTGAAAATTCACACACTTTGCAACTCTTCAGAAAGATTTCTAAAATACAACTATTTTTCTGCAAAATGCAAATTAGCAGCAAAACCAGATAGGAAATGGGGATCTTGTCCAAGTCCTGCCATGCCGTGTATATTCCTACTGTGTCGTAATGAAAACTAGATGCAAGTTTTTTGGGCAGGGACAACATCTGTTTACTCTGCAAAGCATTTTCCACACTTGCGTTGAAGAAGGAGGAAGAATTATTCTTTTATTGGATAAAAAGTTTTGTCATGTGCATGCCCTATTGCTGGCCTCTCCAGAGGTTTTTCTCTTATGAGATTAGCCGGGGGAGGAGTGGATGGCAGCTCGAAGTTGTCTACAGATGCAATGATGTATTTAATTGCGTCCAAATTTTTCGTACTAAATTATTAATGCATTTTTAGTACAAAGGAATTATTTGGGGAAAAATATACCCGGGCTTCCGATTACAACCAAAGCTACTGCAGCTGTACTGAATAGGCGTTACATTGGTTATGTGTGTAAAGGAGTGGTTATGTGTGTATCGTTTTTAAATGGTGCGTTTTGCTGTTTTCTGGTCAGGTAAAAGGTGGCAAAGTGCATTACGTCTCTGATGCTGGAATTGCTGGGAAAGTGGAAAGAAATATCCCAGAAGTGTACGCTGCGGACGGTCAGTGGCATTCGGTGCTCATTGAGAAGAACGGGTCTGCTACTATTCTGTCGGTTGATGGGACTCATAGCCGAGACATCCTCCACGCAACGCAAGACTTCGGTGGACTAAACGTTCTTACAATTTCTTTGGGAGGAATCCCATCCAGCCAACCTTTCAAGAGCACAGTTGCAGGTAATTTTTTTTAATATGGTGCGCGTAAGCCGATTTGAGCAGACAAAGGGTCTCTATTTGCTCAAAGGTTGCAGAATGTGCTGTAATTCTTGATTAGTAACTAATATAATTCCGTACTTTGCCAGGAAAACTGCAAATTGACTGAGTAAGGCTTGCAGGCTTTGTTCCTTCAATACACGTTGCAGCCTTGTTGTTTCCAAAGCAGGCATTCCATCTGCAAGGCTTTTTGGAGGCCGGGGGTGGGTTGGCTTGCCTGGCTGTAAATCAGTTCTTATCATTTTGTTATGCTAATGGAGGAGAAAGGATCTATTCTTCACCTGGGTCAGAAACTGGAAAATCAAAGCAAATCTTTTGCTTGGGCAAAAATGGTAAATGAGAACTTTGTCTCTGTAGGGGTTTGTAAGTACTGCAGGATTTAGCCTGTTTTTAATATGATTAAAATATTTTCTGAAACTCCCAACTTCCTCCTGCTTTATTCTGCTGTCAAATGAAGAATAGGATTTATTTCTGAGCAACAGAAACCAAGGACAATAAGGAACCACCCTCTGACTGAAATCTGGCTGTTAAGAAGTAAATCCATCTCCCGTAAGAGTTAAATAAACTGTCTTAGACCCTGGCAAAAGACGTAGATAATATATATTTGATATCATTCCCCCAGTGATAAGTAAAGATGGAAGTGATTTTTAGCTGCAAACTGTGAGATACTCCAGACAATGCAGGCGTAGGTTTCACAGAGTCTTTATATTGAAAAATCTTCCTGACTTCAAGAATTGTGACCAGATAAAGGATCTTTCACTGGAGCAAATTCACACTTCACATTTGTGTCTTGTGAATTTGTGTGACATGCGGTATGATGTCATATGAATGCCGTGCTTACCTTTACCGTTCTTACATGTATGTTTTATGAGCAGTGTATGCATGGAAAAGTCAGAGGCTTTTAGGAAAGCTGGAACAAAGGAAATTGAGGACGCTAAAATCTCACCACCGACTGATGCTGTGGCAGACAAATTAGGAGTGCCTGGCTTCCATTAGGAATACACAATCCAAAATCTCTTATTCATATGATTTTATTTTATGTTAATATTGGATTACATTGTGTACAACATACCAAGGATTTACAAGGGGGAGGTATAAAACTCTGCATGAACTCAGAGAGTCAAAAATATCTGCAGCGCTGTTAAAGGCAGAAAAAAGCACACACGGGTGACAATTCCAGGGCTGTGGAGCTGGTATATCCAATAACATTTTTAAAGCCGGGTAGACCTGGCAAAATCGCGGTCGCTGTTTATCGCATCACTGTTCTAAGGGACCACCAAGCGTGCGGCAAGGTGATCGTCTACTTTGCTTGGGCTCCCACCTGAACCTAAATCCTCAATTTCCTCTTTATTTGGGAATGTAAAAATGGGAGAAAATGAAAATAAAGTAGTGCTGAAAGAAAATACATCTCTCAGAATGGAAATAATACAGAAATGGCATGCTTGCAAAACTTGGAAGGCCCTCTCATGTCCCTTTACACCACGCGACTTGCATCTCTCAGCGAAACGTATTTGATGTTGATACCCACTAATATTTCATTTCTGACATCAGAGGGTGTGCAGATTTTAAAACAACATACTTTGAAGATTATAAATCTGTAATACCGCCTCACACAGCTTGAGTATATTTGCTATTTCACGACAGAGTGAATATTCATAACATTTATCTCTGTGCTGCCCCCTTTTACAGAGGTTTCCCGATATTCACAAAATTGCCATTCATAGTGGCTGGCATTCCGTTCCAGCAATACCTTTGCAAAACGAACCTTTCCCTGACACTGCTAACGCAGGGAGAATTTGCTCCTGTTTATTCTTTCACCCGAGCGCAACACTTCAGACCTGCGTAGCGGCACTTTCCTTCTCCTTGTCGATTATTTTTATTGATAATAGCTGATAAGTTTGACCTTACGTAATATCCTCCCGCAAACCTGGCACCACACGCAGCATCCCAAGGAGGATCCAGCAGAAGTTAAGGAGAAATAAATATGTTTCTTCCAGCAGCCATGCGTGTGGACACCGAGAGCATAACTTGCGAACACACCTCTGCGTACCGTTTTGTCACAGCTCCGCGCAGAGGTCAGCATAAGGTTGCGCTATCCGAAAACCCTGGCAGAAAGGATTAAGTCTGGGGTACACAGAGAATTATTAGGCTGGCAAAAGGCTGGATTTGCCTGCGACCTCACGCAGAACCACCGCACAAAGGCCGGGGATAATCCCATCTCCCGGGGCGCTCTCAGCGCTGAAACTCGGCGTCACCACCGACAGGGTAGCGCTACGCCCAAGCTGTGGGAAGCTTGGGAAAAGGCCACTGGGGATTCACAGATGTAAAAGTATTGCCATGATTTTAGGAGGCAGCAAGACGGGAGGCTTGGCTGAAGCATGATAGGCAAGTTCAGCTGAGAACGGGGTGGGGGGAAGCTGGAAAGCACACAGGCAAAGGGGAATGGGGGCTGATGTTTCCTGCTGGCGCATAAGGTGCCTCTGTGTGGATGGTAAGAAGGACTAGAAATGCGGGAAAATCAGGAAACAAAAAACATTTAAGCATATTGGATGATGTTCTTAGAAGGAATATTTCTTCTAATTCATTTTAAAGACTTTACGTGCTATTAAAGTAGATGTTTTCCTATGGTAACCATGTGAATTTTTGGCTTGTTTACTGAACAATGGAGCCCTTCATTTAGCTTCAGTGAAGTGGGTGTATGAATTGAAAACTGAGTCAGTTTAGCAGCATATTTTTAGAAAATGCAATGTTTCTGCAAAATCCAACCATTTGCTCATTGCTTAGTATTTTGGCAAAATAATTTTGCTTCAAGGGGAAACGACATTGTAATAAAGTTCTGAGAATATAACCTTCGGACTTCCTTCGATGAGCCTGTCTGTGAGATAAGCACACTACGATCACAAAAGCATCCATTTGCATTGCAAACCCCAGATCTAACCTGCTCAGTGAGCTGTGGAGTTGAGTCTCTATGTGTGAGCAACCTGTTTTTACCCAAAATGCGGTTTTTTCATTTCATTTTGTATTATGTTTTTTCCTTGATTTGAACTTTGCTCCCAGTCTCCAAGCTTGAGGCAAATCCTTCCTAATCAAACAGCAGTTCCTTCTCCTGCACAGCCTATAGAATTCTTAAAAGCCAGATCAACATTTCAAATTCTATTTAGGCTTCTGCTTACAATTGCCTGTTTTTTCAGTTTTAATGAAAGTAATGAGAGTGTAAACTCTCTTACAGGTGTTCTAGGAAACATGATATGTTAATTTCAGCATCTTAATTGCAGGTTTTGCTATGCTTTATTTACTCACCTGAGAATATTGTCGTAGCTTTGCAATCTTAGCGTTGAAGTTAAAAGCTATGGTCCGTTTCTGAATTCTTGTTTGGTGGGCTTAAAAGAACCAAGATATCTTGGTATCATTTATATAAGTGCCATGCGTGTATCTTCAGAGAAATTACTTAATTACTTTCTTATCTTTAATCTCTGTTTCTATGCACAGCTTAGGTGTGAAAGTCGTTAGTTTAAAAGGTGAATGCATAGAAGTTATGTCAGAAGCTCCAGGCATGACCAGCCTTTACTTAATCTTGTTCTCCTTAAAAGTAGATTTCAGTTCCTATCTTATATGAACCCCCCAAAATTATCAAAAGTTTATGAACAAAATAGGCATTACAATGGAAGAGGAAATATTCAACAGAAGCAACAAAACATTCCTCACACCTGAGCCAAAGTGATTCAGCGCAGATTGTCAGATACTGAAACACCTGTGAACGAGCCAGCCTTCTAGTGAAATACTATATGATATATCTTATATAGTATTATATAGATTATATATAAAATATACTATATAATGATATATATAATATAATATTATATAGATTAATATAATGTATAACGCTATAGTATTACACCATTATGGTTAATATCACAGATATTTGTACATTAATCAAAACTCAAGATGAAAATGTGGGGAAGCAATCGTAAGCTCAGTACGCATAAGATTCACTCGTGAAAATACAGAGGCTTCGTGTGTGTGTGATTTACTCCACACGCTGCTTCAAACCACAGCAGGAAACCAGGTCGTTGCCTCCATTGTAGCATCGGGTTTTCAGTTTTGTTGCTTCTGTGTTGGTGTTTCCCCTTTCATTTCGGGGGGCAAGAGGCACACCACAGAGCTTGTCATCTGCTGATCCAAAAGGCTTCCCCTTTAGCATGACATTGATGCGCAGGGTGTCTTTGGCCTCTGTTGGCAGTGCATACTCAGTCTTCAGGTCCTGACGTGACTCTTGCTTTTCCTCCTAGGCTTCGATGGCTGCATCTCCTACGTCAAGTACGGCGGGGAGAGCCTCCCCTTCGCTGGCAAGCACAGCCTCGCCACTCTCTCCAAAACAGACCCCTCGGTGAAG
>NW_009649446.1:106873-131890 GCF_000708025.1 Charadrius vociferus | reverse complement strand
GCCGTGCCAGCTATCGTGGGGAGCTGCGCGACAGTCCTGGCGCTGCTGGTCCTCAGCCTCATCCTCTGCAACCAGTGCCGGGGGAAGAAGTCAAAAGCCCCAAAAGAGGAGAAGAAAACAAAGGAGAAGAAGAAAAAAGGGAGTGAGAACGTGGCGTTTGACGACCCGGACAACATCCCGCCCTATGGCGATGACATGACGGTCAGGAAGCAGCCCGAAGGGAACCCAAAACCCGATATCATCGAAAGAGAAAACCCGTATCTCATCTACGACGAAACAGACATCCCGCACGCCACGGAGACGATCCCCAGCGCCCCGCTGGCTTCCCCCGAGCCCGAGATCGAGCACTACGACATCGACAACGCCAGCAGCATCGCTCCCTCGGACGCCGACATCATCCAGCACTACAAGCAGTTTCGGAGCCACACGCCCAAGTTCTCCATCCAGAGGCACAGCCCGCTGGGCTTTGCCCGGCAGTCCCCCATGCCCCTGGGAGCCAGCAGCTTGACCTACCAGCCTGCCTATGGGCAAGGCTTGAGGACAACCTCTTTAAGCCACTCAGCGTGCCCTACTCCCAACCCCCTGTCTCGGCACAGCCCCGCACCCTTCTCCAAATCGTCCACTTTCTACAGGCACAGTCCGGCGAGGGAGCTACACCTTGCCATAAGGGAAGGGAGCCCGCTGGAGATGCACAACGATGTCTGCCAGCCCGGCATTTTTAACTACGCCACTCGGCTGGGGAGGAGAAGTAAGAGTCCGCAGACCATGGCGAGCCACGGTTCCCGACCGGGAAGCCGCCTGAAGCAGCCTATCGGGCAGATCCCTCTGGAGTCTGCTCCTCCGGTGGGGCTGTCCATCGAAGAGGTGGAGAGACTGAACACCCCTCGCCCCAGAAACCCCAGCATCTGCAGCGCAGACCATGGCCGGTCCTCTTCTGAGGAGGACTGCAGAAGGCCTCTGTCCCGGACAAGGAACCCGGCCGATGGTATTCCCGCACCCGAGTCCTCCTCCGACAGCGACTCCCACGAGTCCTTCACCTGCTCAGAGATGGAGTACGACAGGGATAAGCCCATAGCGTACACCTCTAGGATGCCCAAGTTATCCCAGGTCAACGAGTCCGATGCGGATGACGAGGACAACTACGGTGCCAGGCTGAAGCCCCGGCGGTACCCTGGCCGCCGAGGTGAGGGGGGACCGGTGGGGGCACAGGCGACCGCCGCCAGCGCCGGGGAGAGCTCCCTGCCCGTGAAGCTGGGGCAGCAAGCGGGAAGCTTCAACTGGGACAACCTCTTGAACTGGGGCCCGGGCTTTGGGCATTATGTGGATGTTTTCAAAGATTTGGCATCACTTCCTGAAAAAACAGCAGCAGCAGCAGCAGCGAGCGAAGACGGCAAAGGTGGTACAACAAAGCCTGTTTCCAAGGATGGGGAAGCAGAACAGTATGTATAGGCTTTATCTCCTGGTATTGCTGCGGTGCAAAACCACGGGGACCGGTCAAACCATTATATGGTTGTAGAAAAGCAAAGGTCAGCATTTGAACCCCAGGCCAGTTTGGTTGGAGGAGACTTTAAAAATAATAACCATTATGCTGCTGAAAGAGACTTAAAAGGTTTTTAATTTAATTACGCTTGGATGAATTTATTTCTCCTGCATGCATTGTATTTGAAAGCAAGATATTCGGCATGCAGCCTTTGAAAAGGGTTCCCTATTTACCATTGGTTGGTTTGTGATTCTTAAATTAATAATGCTTTGTTCTGAAAATGAACTAATTTTTTTTTTTTTTGAATTGTGAAGGATGTGCATATTGTCTCCAGCTACTAACATGTTTTACGATGCCAGAGTATTGAGGATTTAAGTTTCCTTAAGAAGTGCATGGAAGAAGGATGGTGAATGAAGGAATTACAGTAGTAAGGTGTCTCAGAAAACGTAGTTACCATATCCTGCAGTTGCTCATGTGTAACTTCATGGACGAAATCAGCTTAAATAATTGCTGGCAACAGTGCTGTAAGTCTTATTCCATACAAGAGGTGCTAGAAGCAGCTCAAGCCAGTCAGCACTTTAGGAGGTTTTTTTTTTATTTTCCGCTTGTTTATTTGTTTGGCCTTTTTTTTTTCCCTTCCCCCCCCCCCCCTTTTTTTTTTTTTTGTTTCGTTTTTTGACAAAGTTGTGTGAGAGCTTCTGAATCTCTATGAAATATTTGGGGATGCTTCACCCTGGTCCCTGCCCACCCCCCTCAGTGCTTTCCAGTGGGAGGGGAGCGATCGGCGTTTGTCAGCCCAGCCTGGCACGCAGCAGCATCATCCGGGGGGGGGGGGGGGGAACCCCACCTCGATTTTCCACGTCTCTTGGCCTCCCAGCTCGGCTCTGCTGCTGCTGCTGCAGTCTGTGCTTCTCCCCACATTTCATTTTCCCATCTGTGCTACGGAAAGGTAGGAGTAACACTTGCTGCCTACCTCACAGGGGTGTCGTGAGGACTAATTAGTTAACTCGTCTGAAGTGCTTAGACTTTATAAAGCACTATAATAAGTATTATCATAATTATTATTAAAGCACTGCCTAGCCTTTGTGACCTTGGAGTGACATTTTCTGCATTATATGATTTTCTATGATGGAAACTTTGAAGAATTATTTATTGTATAGAAAATTACTGCACTCTAGCATTTTGGAGCGGATATGAGGGAAAACTACTTGTAGATTCATTAATGTAGCTTACTGTTTGTCCCAAATTCCCTAAAGTTTTAGGTAAAGTAGAACCTCACAAAGTCCTTAAACCTTCATGCAGACCTGATGAACCTATTGTACTGTGTAAAAACTTTTTTTTTTACCTAAGCTGTGTTTTTATATCAATATTTTCCTATGCTGAATAGTTTTCTTACTTTCAGGGAAGGTAAGAAAAATACTTTTTTTACATTTGTTACTTATGTAACATCCATATTTTTCACATTTTGATAAAATTGTAACATACTGTATGCTTTCTACCTGTAAATGCCAATAATAGAATTAAAATATTTATTTAAAATCTTTAGTGTGTGTTATTGGAAACCTTTCGTCTTTTCTCTCTTTCTAATTTCCACTCCTTCATCTTCACTTTTACTAGCTTTTTATTCAGAAAATGTGCTTTAAGAAGCACAGCGGTGATGTAAAATTACACTTTTGGGGTTCATTCACAGTATCACTGTGGAAATTAAATAATTCTCCCTGCAGAGGAGCAGCACAAGCCCAGTGCGCTTCTTGAAGTCCCTCTGAGTCCAGTGTGGTTGTCCCATACCAAGGGGTGAGTCTCACCAAGGGTGGGAGAAGCATTCCGCCTGTCCCTCTGGTATTTCACGAGTGACTTTGACGCGATCAAAAAACAGCAGGCTTCACCCATCTCAGGAAGATGGAGAAGAGATGGTGTTGGGACGTTGTTGAACCTAAGATAATGTCAAAAAGTACCAAAACTACTTTCAGTTTTCTAATAATAGAACTGTATTTCAGTCCATAGGGGTTTACTGACTGGTTTTACCTTTGTTAACCAAGACTTGCACCTCCGCTCCAAGCTGAAGCTTTCCAGCACATAGATAGTTAGGAGTGTGAGAACAAGAGCTTTCTTTAATAAAGCAGCAGTTGAACAATAAATAACTGCCTTTTTGTATATTTATAAGAGAGTAAATCAAACTTGGACAACTTGCTGGAGAGTGCAAAGAGTGAAAAAGTTAAGGCTGCAGGCAAGAGGTGAGTTCTGAGGTTACACTTTGAATTAGCGGTATTTTGTTTAAAGAACTTTAAAAAAACCCTCGAATTGTTATTCTTTTTCTATCTGTTACTCGTTTGGTTTAGAGTGTTTTGGTCAGCTTGTTTCAGAACCAACGATGAGGAACCGACTCTTTTTGGCTAAAACTGCTGCCAGCTTCATCTTGCCCCACAATAGCGAAAAGATAATGGGCCAAAGTAGCCCGAGTTTGTATGTAAGTAGTTTCATCTGAAATAACAAGAGGTCCACAAACGATTTTGGAATTTGAGAAGCTGCTGTAATTAAACATCTGTTAAAAAGCTGTATGTTTAGTTTGAATATTATCCTTTAATACAAACTGTACCACATCCAAGCAATGATTTTAATAACACATGAAAACTTTGACAAATGAAATCTTTTAAATGTAACACCAAACATATTGAGAACTGCACTAGGGTAGTTAAGCATTCTGAGATTATCGAAAAGTTTTGTTAAAGGCAAATAATATGCAATGTGGACTTACACAAAATTTATGTCAGAACTTTAATGCAGTTTACAGGTTTTTGTAGTGCATTCCTCTGAATTTTGACACTTTCTATGATAGACAAAAGAATATTTTATTGATTTCCTTGTTTCCCTGTTTCTGCAAAGCATAGAGATGTTTTTGACACTTAAACATATGATCCATTTCTGGCTTTTTTTTTTTTTTTTTAATTCTTTCACGATGAGGATCAGAAAAGGGCTCCAAGTGAATCATGTGAAACAATCATCCAAAGTTATTAGAGTCGTGAGGAGTGAGCTGCATAATTCCCCTGGTTCATCATCGGAACTGCACGGTCCTGTTTCAAAATCTGGGACATATTATACGTCACAAATACACAGAAAGGAAAACAGTCTGCACTGCTCACTTCAGTGCACAGGAGCCTCCAAACACTTCTCATGTCAGCAATTTTGACTTGCTGACCTATCTTTCTGCTAGTGGCTTGCAGAGAGACACTCCGGTTTCTTTCCCATGGGATGAGGGAGGGAACTGTGCCACTGTCCACCTTCTTCTACAGTGCTACAGCTGAACTGTCATTGCCGTCTCAGACAGGGGACCTTTTCTCCTGATGACTATTCAAATGAAAATGGAGAGGGATATGGCAGACTTAATCGGCACTCTCATGTATACCTTTGGAAAGGAAAGCATAACAGAGTTTTGAAATACTGTAAATTCTGGTAGGGGGATAAATTATTAAAAGAAATGAAATCTAGGTTTGTAATTATAAAAACCCCACAAAATTAATAAAAAGACACACTAAATTAAAAAGTAATGTGAAGTCCCAAATTCTGCTGAAAACATCCCCCATCAACAAGCAGACTATGAGTCTACGCTGCAGACCACAACCCATGTCAACGAGTATCGGTTAGCAGCGCAAAATCCAGCTGGAGCCGCGTTACTCCAGACTGGAAATGAGAAGCCTTGGGGTGTGAAGGGGGTGCGGGATCTTGACGATGCCTTCAAAAACAGAAGGTGGAGCCAGACACTCCTCAGAGGTGCACAGTAAAAGGACTAGAGCCGCTAGTGGTCGTAAGGTAAATTCCTGTTGGATGTGATGGAAACTATTCTGGACGTGGCAGTGGTTGGGTGCTGGGAGAGGTTGCCCAGTGCTGTTGTGGCATCCCGGTCAATATTCCAAACTTGTTTGGACAACAGACTGATGAACCTCATCTAACTTCACAGCTGGCCTTGCTTTGAGCAGGGCGTTGGACCCCGTTGTCCTCCAGCAGTCTGTCCCAACCTGAATGATCCTGTGATTCCAAATATGTCCAGCACCCTCCATTTCCCCTTTGTGGTGTTATAGAAATGGATGAAACATGCTGGCCTGGGCCACCACTCCTCCAGCACCAATACATTCGAAAATCTTTCCGTCAGAGTCACAAATGAGGAGTGCAAAGAGCACCTTGAGCTGATATCGGCAAATAATTCTAGCTTCACTACAGCGATTTAGTGTATTTCATTTATTTCTTCTGTGTAACATGGATTGTATTTGATTTTTGCTAGCGGGCTCCTCCAGGTGATAATCTGAAGTGCCCCTGAGATGATGTTTTGTGTGCTTTTACTGATCACCTTCTGGGCCACTTTGAGAGTACTGCCTTTTTTACTGTATTGTAGGTTATATTTCTGAAGCATACAGTTCAAATGATAATATTATCCTCAGTGTAAGTATTTAATTTAAAAATGTTGCCATGTAAAGAGAACTTCCTTTACTGAAATCCATAAGAGACTCCTAATTAATGTTTTCTGTCATGGATCTTCTTTTGAAATCTGGGAAGGAAAATGAGGAGAAAAAAGGTTGCTACTTTTGGAAGTACGACTGAGGAAATAAGAAACTGAACAGGTTGGTCTCTGCTTTCTCGTGCTAGTGGTTTACTGTTCACCTTTTTATCCTTTCCCGTGTCCATCTACGTATTCATTCAACAATCTTTCGCCTCCTCTGTGAAGCCAGTGCTTTGTTCGTCCCAATACGCTCACTTTGTTTTCTATAAATAGCACTTAATGAGGATGACGAACAGCATGTGTTCAGGTTGTCAGTGAGCATCACAGCCTGTCTTTTTTTTTTTTTTTAATTTGGATATTTGCACTCAATTGGCCTTTCCTATGCACCTCACCTTTCATCCAGCCAAGCCTCAGAAAAGCTTTTTCCAGCAAACAAGTCCAGTTGGATTCTTAGTAATTTTTACAGCCTTTTCTTTTTTTCCAGTGACTTCCAGGTTTCATCATCCTTCTGCACTGAGGTGATCAGCAGCAGATAGAGTGTTTCTAGGTTGGATTTTGTGTTTAAAGGTACCTTTATCTCTGGCCTTCACAAATTCTCAACAGAATCGCTCTTCAATTTTATGGCCACGTGTATTTCATTTAGCAGCACATACAATAAATAAATGGGTAATACCGTTGCAGTAGTAGCAGGTGAATTTCTCAACAACTTCTCCGCATATAAGGGAAGAGTCTACAAAAGCAGTGCCAGAACTTTTGGCAACCTGCTAAAGCAAAACCGCGGGGCATGTCAGTTGATTACGTTCTCCGTTGGGAAGAAAATACTGACAAGTGTGTCTATGTCTCATGCTGAAAACTGCTCGTGGTTCAGCCAGAGAACGGTGAGCCGCCCTCAGTAGAGACAGCGTAGAAGCCATCTTGTGGGCAGCCTCCGTCAGACCTGGCCACCTCGCAGGCCGCAGCCGGGATCCGCTCCTGGCAGTGCCCGAGGCCAGAAGCTCTTACAGCGTGCTTCGAGTTTTTCAAGAGCCTTAGCTGAAGGCAACTTCAGAAGTAATACTATCTTTTGCCTCAGACCAAAGCAAAGGGGTTGGTAGGGGTAAAAAAAAACAGGGGCTGCACTGACGTAATTCCACATGAATGACCAAAGTCTGTTCCTCTAATGTGCCGTTCACTGGTGGGGAAGAAAAAAGGCTCTCAATCTGTGGTTCCAAGGAAGTATTTCGCTTTGAGGGATGGATGCAATTTTCAGCCCGACTTGGCTGGAGCTCCTCGAGCCCTTTTTGAGCTGAGAACTGGCGAAGGGCTGGTCTTGGGGGGACCCTGCACGGTGCCTTATGGCAGTCAAATGGCTGCGTGCTCTGCCTGTTCTTCGTGGTTGTTATGGGTCGTACTGTGGCTGCTTCCAGCCCTACATCATCCTGCATCTTACACAGTCCTCCTGCTTCTCTGCTTTCAGTGTGGGGCAAAATGAGGATCCAGCAGGGTGTTGCTTTCCCTCCTCCCTTACAACTGGAAAACACAGCTAGGAATAGATGGAGCATGAGTAAAAATGGCTCCACCTAACCACCACTAAACAGGAATAATAAAGTAAATGCATTTACTTTAATTTAAATCCTTTTCAAGGGAGCATTTTTGGGGAATCATCAAACAGTGTCAGCTAGAAGAAAATTAAGACGGAAGCCCCACATCTGAAAATTTGTTTCAGTCAGGAGAAATCAACAGCAAACCGATTAAAAGCCGAAATCATTACAGTCTTTCTAGAGTTCTGCCTGAGCCCCGGGGACGACATGTGGTATTTCAGATAACTTACATGTTGTGTCAACTACTGTGTTAAAATTGTCAAGAGAAGAAAGTGAGATAGCTTGGGGTAGAAATCATAATGCCGTTGCCACTGAAGATCAGAAACTTCAGTGTGAAAAGATGTGCCGGACTGAAAAGCCAGGAGTAAAGAGGAGATGGAGGGAGCAGCAGCAGAACACAGAAGGCTGTGACAGAATGAAAATTTATTGTATTTTTCCCCAGGATCTGCATCCTCCTCAAACACCCTCATTGCCACAATCAGCACACACAAGGCAGCAGTTCAGGTGTGTGTGGTCAGCAACTGTTGCGTGGCCTGAAAAAAAATATGACAACAGAAACTCTCTTTACAAAGGAGGATGGGTTTATGCACAAATGGGTAAGTCGATGCGTACACATAGCAACGTATGTATGTAGACGTTCATGAACGTGCTTTCCATATGGCAATTAATACCTTGCAAATTCCCTGGCAAGACTCCATGATTGGAAAACAGATTAGCAGCCTCTTTTCCCCCCAGTAATAAAACCCTAAGCCACTGTTCCGTATAATTCCGTGCCTTCTCTTAAAGTACTGTGCCTCTTTGTGCAGCCCGTCAGACATGGAGTAGGGAAAATAAACAGGTCCCTGTCTTCCCGTTTGTTGGTTTATTTCCCCTGGGTCTTTTAAAAACTAGAGCCTGATTTAGTAATTAGTGTTTGTTCTTGCATATCTTGTGCAATTAGCTAAAACAGCAAATTAGGGAATAAGAAATAAACATGAATATAAAAACCCAAACATTAATATAAAAGAACATATACCGGGTGAGGAATGGATATTGTTGAATCATTTGAAAAGCATACTTTGGTGTAATGATCTAGAATACTTCCAAATATGCATTGTAATTTCCTTTAAAATACAACTCCCTCTTAATAATGTAAGTCTTTATTAAAACAGTTTGTTAAACCTTGGCAAAGATGCTATGTGACAGCATCATTTTATAAGAATTCCTCATAGTCTGTAGAAAGCTAAATGAGAACGGGAATGTTTTGTCTCTCTTAAAACAACTGCCGGTAAGCGCATTAAAAAGCGAAAGGAACAATATTTTTATGATTTTTTTACACCTGTAGAATTCATCGCAGTCATGAAAACAGGCAGGACTTCTTAGAGCCACATAACACCATGTAGCAGAGGATTTTTGTAATGTCACGGAGATAACACCTGATGACACCTCTCCGCTTTGTAGAAGGGGGTTACAGTTTACAAGACACATTATTAGGAAGAAAGTTACTGCACCGTAGTGCCAGAGGCAGAACACTAGTTTTGGGAAAGAGCAGTGAGCTATGAGACAGAAAACCAACCTTCAGCTTCAGAACACTTGGACCAGACTCGGGTCCTAAATGCAGCCACAGCTTGCGATATTGCCAGAATGGCATTCGTAACTGCCTGTGAATTTCTGCCTAAATATTTATTTACAAGGGAGAAAATGTTTTTGCAACGGGACGCTGATTGGCATTTCACTCTGAACCCATTGCTGTCACCAAGAAAAAGGATAAGGCAAAAACTTGTCATCTTCTCAGCGTTCCTGTCAGATTTCTTGTTGTCCGTGTTCTCATTCAAAAGCTTTTTGGCTGAACAGGTGAGCAAATAAAACTTTGGGAGGGCAGGAAAGCAGGATGTTTTCTAATGATGGCTGCAGAAGCGATGACGATCAATAGCAAGTATTCCTTTTCATTAGGAAACTCTACTTGAATGTCTTCTGAAGG
This sequence comes from Charadrius vociferus, assembly GCF_000708025.1. Taxonomy (NCBI): domain Eukaryota; kingdom Metazoa; phylum Chordata; class Aves; order Charadriiformes; family Charadriidae; genus Charadrius; species Charadrius vociferus. The sequence goes on along the minus strand of NW_009649446.1, from coordinate 122,378 downwards.
ACGTGAAGGAGGCTATGAGGACAGCCAAAGACGGTTCCTGGCTGGCATACGCCTCTGTGCCAGAACTCCACAACCTCAGAACCTGTTCCCCTTGCCAGAGCCAAGACCATGTCAGGACACATAACCGTTCCTCCAGTTGTATACTAATTTTCCAGCACGTGGGCTGGAAAGGAGTCCCATGGTGTCTGCTGGTCAGGTACTGACCCATGACACAAGCAGAAGTGTGCCCTGAGAGCCCAGGAACTGCCGCACTAACAGGTACCGGCTCAGAGGTACCCTTGTATGTTTTCATCTGACTGCTCTTCTGGTTTTGAATTAGAATACATGTAGGCAACATGGACTCGAAACTAGATTTTGTTTGAGATTTAATCAAAGCTGAAAGCACTTAAAGGTAACAGCATGTAAGAATGCAATCCTTTAAAAGCCGAAAATTAATGTATCCAGTCTATAGGATCCCCTCAATGTTTGAGTGATTGCATTATGAAATTGCATAAAAACTCTGTCTTCCCAGAAATGCCACAGGAAAGCCAAATAACCGGATTGTTTTATCCATATCAAATATACATCTATTACAATTACCCCCGGAATCTACAGGGGGTACCTTGATCGTGTTCTGGCTGCACTGACAGCACCACCCAATCACTCAAAGCACAGCAAGTAGAAAACAGCTCCTGATGGAACAAATAGGTCCCACAGGATGACAATTTTTCCCTCCTTCTCCTGAAGGACAACATTCCTGGTAAGTGCCAGTGATGCTCAAAACCTGTAGCCTCAGTTTTATCAGGAAATTACATTTCAGCTAGGACAAGTCGTGCGCTATGGGTGTCATCTGGAGCTTTTCTAATCATGTTATGTTTATGGGTCTGATTCTTTTTTTTTTTTTTTCCTCCAAAGTAGTTTGCAGCTGAAGTCATGTGAAAGAGGTAAGAAATATTCTCATTACTTCACCATAACTGATTTTTGTGATTGAAGTTTTCAATCGCAGTAAGGAGTAGTTTATCATTATGAGGGAGATTATATTAAATCATATGCGCTTTGACTTTTTTTTCCTAGCGTTAGCAGAGATCCCGTTGTTGTTTGCTGTCTGGCCCCCATTTGCTTTTCTCAATATTAGTTTTGTTCACCTGTTCTTAATGTTAAGCCCTACGGCAGGTTCCCTATTAAGCCACCGCGGGGATAGCAATGCATGTGAAACCTTTCAATACGGCTCAGCAGTTTGCGGTGAAGGGGGCCCTTCTTTTTCATCGATTTGGGTACACTTACTGAATAATTGCATCTGACAAGGTTCTGAAGCTGCGTCAAAGTTTCCTTTGCCTTCTGATTTTGGTTGCTTCTGTTTTGACTTTAAGATGTCCCTGGATGTTTGTCATGGGAAATAAACTCGGCTGTTTGTTTTGTTGTAAGTGACATTCAATACTCTGAAGAAAGCAGTGGAGTATGACAAGTCTGTAATTGAGTCGATTTTGCTTTTTCCATCCATGAAATAACTAAACATGTACATCTCTCTCTGCTCTACTTGTGCAGTACACTATGTCCTGGATTTTTAATAGGACTTCTCTGTAGCTAGTTTAGGAGTCTAGGATTGGGGGGGGTTGGGGGTGGGGGGGGTGGTAGACACTTATAAATGAACTTCATGACTTTGTAGAGCACTGAGAGTTTTTAATCTGGCAAATGTCAGTGACAAGAGAAAAGCTTGTGGTATAGCAACTAAGAGAACCTTTTCCAATTTGTCTCATCAGCATTTCTCTGCTCTTTGGCGGGAGACACTGTCACTTTGTGAAAAGCAAAGCTGCAGAGCCCGTAGTGCCTGAAAAACAAAAGTAATAAGGAAAACCATAGAGTTCATGCACAAGCAACAGGTTATGAAGCTAAAATCTGCCCTAAATAAATTTTTTCAGTAAGATCAAATACTGCAGATTCCCGGGTTTGACTGATTCATGCTGTCTTTTGCTCTGAAGTGTTGATAGTCCCGCTGCAAAGCTGGCCCCTCTGCCCTGAAAACGAGAGCACTTTACTGATTTATAGCAGCTGAAGAGCTGACCCTCCGTGGTTAGTTAAGGAGAACAGCCCCGGTCCCCAAACATCTGTGAGTAGATTTCTGTCCCCGCGGCGACATGCGTGTGGAGTTCTGAATTGGGCAGGGTGGGTGAAGCGCCTGAGCCGAATTAGATGCTCCTCCCGTAGGTACATCTTCCTACCGATGCGCTGACACACGGGCTGCACAAAGCGTTGACTCAAATGTGTAAACTTCTCACGTTAGCAACCACCATGGCACAGTTTACACACAGCAGTCATTTATTTCCCCAGTAATCAACCAGCTCCATTATCAATGCGTGCCTGTTCACCTTTGGCGGCAGTTATTAGAGCATCACTGCGTTAACTGTGATTTGCACCCTTACCAACACCGCCAGCACGTGCGGGTCTCAGCGCTCACAGGCTGCTGTATTTCACAATTAACGCAGGAAGGGTCCGGCTGTGCTTTTTAAAGGCGTGAGTCAGAAAAGGCTTAATCTGGCGTCAGGTGGGCTCACAGGTAAGCAGAGAAACAGCGTGCCAGGGGAAATCTGCATTTCAAGCCTGCATACTGAGACACAAATCGCTGGTTTGGACAAGATGCTCCAGCTCCTTAAAAAGGCAGCTGACTTACAAATATCAGTGATCCGTAGATGTTATCATTTTTCACTGAGTCGCAAGGGGGTTTTATGGAGGAAGAACTTGTTTTGGTTGCACGCTGCTGCGTGTCTGTTGACTACCATGGCATGACAGTACCCCTGAGGGGATAAAAAAAACAGATTTGAAGCAAACAAGTCTTCCACCTAGGAACCTCTTTTGCTACCTAGCAAAGATTTCGCTTCTCTAATAGTAACTACTTATTAGAATTCTTCTTCATCTTTGACTTAAAAACATAATATGCACGACATCAAGGGATGAGGCAAACCATGTCTGAAGCAAACAGAGCCTCAGCTCTGGGTCCGGTGTGCCATTTGCTGTCCGATAACGCTCCCGTAGCTCCACTGAATTGTCTCCTTTGTTGCGTTAAGTATAAGGAAGAGATTAATCCTCCGCCCCCAGCCCTGCTCTGTATTTCATACACCTACAGCTGTAGGACATCTGCTGAGACAGAAGATTCTACATAAATAAGATGTTAATGTAAAAAATGTTATTTACATTACCTAAAATGAGAACTGTTAGGGAAACGTCCAAGGGGCTGTGTATCTTTCCTGTGACGGCTGGATGGAGGCTCCCAAACAAAAAGCAGCAGGCAACCTAATGTTTTCAGGAGGTCCATTACATTTTTTGTGTACTCTAAGAGTTCTGTGGAGAAAAATCTTTTAAGGTTCCTTTTTCTGCAGTGCTTTATGGTCTTAATTGCTCTATTGTACTTTCCTTTTCTTCTTGTTCTAGTGCATTCTTTCCCCTGCTTATTAGGGCTTAAAAAAATGATTGGGAGGGTCACACACAACTTCCAGATGACCTTGCGTACTGGAGAAAACCCACATGGAGGAGAGAAATCCTTGTCCACCTTTGAAAAGCACCAGATTTCAGCTTCCAGCACAAGCCTTTTCTTTTGCTCTGCTTTCTTCTAGGCCCAGTTTGATGCCGCAGTAGTCAACCATCAGACAGATGTGAGTTCTGTTTAACCTTTTTTCCTTGCTCCCAGGTAGAGCCTGGTTATGATCGGCACTGTGCCGTACATCCAGGGATGTGGGCCGTACAACCCCCTTTTCAGAAGACACAGGTTACCCGAACAACCCTTTTAACGAGTTTATGCAGATCCCACAGGTGGCGAAAGCATCTCAGCCAATTCCCCAGCTTACGGGATCATTAAAGGCAGCAGCTCCTGAGTTTTCCCATCCAGCAGCGCGCTGTGAAGCTGTGAGAGACGAGTGGCTCTGTAGGGCCACAGCCGCCGCCGCCGCCCCAAAAGAGGCTGTGCTGCTGCTCTTTTGCTACAGAAAACCGTACCACAGTGACTTCTTCAGCTTCTTCCAGGGTCCCTTTGGCTTCATTCTGCTCATCTCCCATCCAGACACGGGCGACAAGCGAGGCGTTGCCTGTTGGTCGCCACCACCGCTGTCACAGGGAAAGCAAAGCAGTCTCTAAGTTTGCCAGACGTCAGCGCTGATACGGTGAGCGCAGTCAGCGGGGAGAAACATGCCCTGTCAGCAGTGCAACGCGAACAAATAAAACCAGCAAATTATTTGTGGTTGGATGTTTGTTTCATGACTTTTTTGTCACTCAGCCGCCCTTCTCTTCATCATGGTTTGGTTGTTTTTTTTTCCTGCTAAACCGCTTTCACACATTTTCCACTCTATACGTCACCGAAGATTGCTGCCCTGGGAGCAGCTGCGGTAAGACACATTCTTTCCTCTTTATCCCCGATTTCTGACATTTGTAGCAAGGGAACAGTCCTTCAGAGTGCAAGCGGGTGCTCTTGGGGGCTCAGGGATCACCTCGCTGGTCCCTGCCATCTCTTCTGTTGGGGATGTAAACTAGCGCTCCATACCTAATCGATCACCGCAGAATTAAAGCAAAATAACAAAAAAAGCACAAGTAAAGCTGTGCGGTCTCCTGCTGGTGGGGTAAGAGGTGAGGGTCTGGTGAGAACATGCTATTTTGCAAGGATGTTCTGTTGCTCGTTTAAAGTCTGATCATTTCTAAATTATGTTGCTCCCAAATGTTTAGATCTTTAAAACTCCCATGAGGTATTCAGGTGTTTTAGGTTATTCTTGACAGTTTGAGTTCCGCCACCAGTTATCTAGAGCCTCTGCGATGCTTTTGAGCCAACACAGGACTTTTTTATGTTCACAGCCCACTTGGAACCGATTTAAACCACCACATCTCTGTTTCCCAGCTGGCTTCCCAGAAGCAGATCAAGCAGAAGAGAATCAAACCAGCTTGGTGAAAAGCAGCAGGCTTTATTAGTGTGACAGCCACGGCACAGCGAGGATTTTGCTGCTGGTCACACGAGTGACCAGAGTGGAATAAGAGGAGAAATAAAGGAGAGGTGAGGTTGCTGCGCGGTAAGGTGGTAAAACCACCTGTGTGTGGAGATCTCCGCGGGGATCTTGTTCAGTACAAGATCCCAACACAAAGTTCTTGCTCTGCACGTTTCCTGCTTCCTAAGCGAAGAGCTGCTGCAAACTAATTCCCTCCTGCCTTGGCAGGGGGCTGAGGGCAGTGTTTTTATAGGCTCCTTCGGTCCTACAATAAGGAGTGAGCCTTCCAGGGAAAGGGCAGAAAGCTTATGAACTCTAAAAGTGGTTTCTCGGCAGCTTTGGATCTCATAGCAGATGACCCATATTTTGGACAGGTTTGTCTTTAAAATGGGATAAACAGCAAATTAATTTCTCAGCAGTGTTGTAGAGTCACAAAGTGTTTCAGTATTCACTATTAACTCACTGCACACAGTTATGAGATGTCTACTATCCTGAAATCTCAGCGCACAGCATTAAATCATGTCCCTTTGGAAGGACCTCCAGCATCGGCCTCCTCTCCTCGCCATGAGTGACAGCGGACAAACTGCTTGTCTTCTTGAGGAACGTGTGTTTATGGGAGCTGCTGATCCCAGTTTTAATGTTTCCACCAGGCCTGTGCTGAAAGACACACCATGTTTAGCAAATGTCTCTTTTGGACTCTCAGTCTTGCAGAACGGGCTAAAGAATTTCCTTGCGTACTGCTTTTCATTTGGTGCTATTTCTCCAGCAGCTGTTCTAAAAAGAGCTCTGTCAAATGCTGCACTCCAGGATTGGACACATAAGGAACCATGCACGTGCAAAACGGACAGAGGAGAACTTTGGATTTTTTTAAAAAAAAAAAAATAAAAAATCAGATGCCATTGCTTTTTACCTTAATGGAATGCTGATTATTGCACAAAGCAGTGTCTCCGGTCCCAGCTGTACCGAGGTTTACCCCTCTGGGATATGGTGCAGTGCCTGGGGGTCGGGCAGCATGCAGCTCTGCAGGCTCCTGGGCACAGAAATGGGGGATGCATGCTTGGGACAGTGTTTTACACCCAAATTTAGGAGCTGAGAAGACGCTTTTGAGAACAGGAGCATCTACAAAGATTCCTAGGCTGAATCTCTCTCACTCTGGAGACATTCAAAACCCGCCTGGACGCTGTCCTGTGTAACGTGCTGTAGGTGACCCTGCTCTGGCAGGAGGGTTGGACTAGATGATCTCCAGAGGTCCCTTCCAACCCTAACAATTCTGTGAATTCTGTGAATTCTGTGAAATGGAAACACGCAAGAAGCGATACTGGGTTAAGTGGTAGGATGCAGCCCAAAACACCGACACTTTCCTTTCTTCAAGTTCTGCATGAAAATACTGCAGAAGCCTTCATTAATATATCTGATGAGTTAGCTTTTCCCTGGGCCAGTGGGACCTGGGGTCAAGAATCAAGAACAAAGAGAAAACTATACATAAGCTATGTTTTACACCATAATGCTCTGGTCACCCACTAACCAAAAATGCTGAAATAGCTAAGTAAATGAATTCGTCTGATGCAGAACCGCATAAAAGAGCATCTTAAGGAGCTCCCCACTGCAGACTTGCCACTCTCTGTTTTTTTCCCTAAGGACACCAGCTGTGGTTTATCCTCTCCTCCTCTCCTTTCCCCACTTAAAAAGTGCTACATTCTCGCTGAAATCTCCATTCCCAAAGCAAAGGGAATCATTAGTTACTGACACTTAAAAACTACCAAATCTTCCTCGGCTGACCCTCATCTCAATAATCCATCAGGAGGATGCGCCACCCTTTGCCAGAGCAAGTCTCACCCAAAAGACCTCGGGCTACAGGGCTCTATCAAGGCACCCTTCTGATTCCTCCTCGAATAAAAGATTGTCTTCCAAACTCTGTGCTCCAAATGCCAGATCTCAGCGGTGATATGTGGGCAGTGATTAGGCCGATTTCCTAGTTCCACAGTCTGCAAAGAACTGGGGTAATTGATCTCCATTTTGTTGTTCAGTCTTTCCTGGCTTTGGATGACTTTTTCCGCTTGTTTATACTGCACTTCTTTTAGCAGTTTATGTGATCTGTATATGGCTGATCAATTATAGCTAGAAGCTCTAAATCTAGGGAAAACTCCAGAGAAAACGTAGCACTTAGCAAAGTTCTGACGGAAGCACACCTAAGCAGAAATTTAACCCTCTCTCATCCGTAGAAGGTCCTCACGGCGCTCAGCGTTGCTTGGCTTGGCAAGGAGAAAAAGTTGTGTTGTGAAGAGACTGCGCTTCTCTTTGTGACTGTTCCCCACTCCCCTGCCTTGCTAATTAAAGGCAGATTTATTTGGCTTCATTGCTGCTGACAGAGGTTGGAAGAGCTGCATGGGGGTATGTGAATTTTGTGAGAGCTTTGTCACTTCTAAAGGACTGATAGCACAAGTGTTGCTTTGCCCACTTGTGTCAAGGCACCTAAGGCTTTGGGAAGAAATCTCCCACGTGTTTTGGGAATAGTACTACTCATAATAACATCCATTCAGCATTTTGTGCCACGGAGTACAATTCTAGGCTGCTCTGGTGTGCAGGTTCAGTGCTGTAAATCACAAAATGTTCGATGGGTTTAGCTGGGAGAGCTGTTACATTTGGCTAATGAAACCTCTGCCTTGTTTACAGGGATGGTTCTTTAAACAGCAGATAGAGAGGGGCCATCAAAAATAGCAGGTTTGATTGCATGCTCTGCCGCGTGGAATGAAGAAGTGCCCGTGCTGTCCTCTTCCATCGCAGCCTGGTGTGAGCAGCCGTGATGGACCTCAGCTCTAGAGCAAGCCCAGGCTCTACTGGCTCTCAAAACACTGATTTCAGCTTGTCAGTTTTGCGCTCGTTAAAACTAATCTCAGGTCTCCAACTTACTCAGATGATATATCAGAGTGCATGACCACAAGGAGGTGGGGATTGCTGTCTTTAAGGCTTTCAGAGCAGCCCCACATCAACCCCGCACTGTGCCCACACGGCCCCTATACGACATTCCATAAAGCAGGGACCTTCTGTGCCTTACCAATTATAGAGGTCCTTGCGTAAACTTTTTCTAGAAAATCAAAAAAAGCTGAGCCAGCATCTAGTGGTTCCAAAATATGGACTTATCAAGACTTAATTGCTTTTCGTTTGCTTTCATAATAACGGGAAACAGAGCAGAGTGCTGTCAAAGTGGCTTATTTCTGTAATTGCTGTTGGAAGAGTCTGCTGGCATTTGTGTTGTGAATGAGTTCATTGAAATAAAGATAGACTTCTTATGGATTAACTGGGAGCAAACATTTGACCTTAAAATAGCAAAAAATAGCAATATTATTCTTGCTATCTGCACATTGTCTTTACAAGAGCATTCTTCTTTGTGTTGCTGGGTGGTTCTTTTTTTGGAGGGGCAGGGTTGTTTTTAATACTCAATGATAAGAAGGCCCTGAAAAAATAAATAAGTTTGCTGGGATTGAGATGGGGCTGCCCTCAGTAAACCATGGTGTTTCCAAAGCTTTATTCTTTCAACAGCCTGGCTCTGGGGTCATGACTCTCTCTGTTTATTATTGCATTATCATTGTATATATTGACGGTCTGACCAGTAAAACTCCGCTAGCATCATTCCACAAAATGCTGGTGAGAGAAAACAGTAATGAACCGTCCAAAACAGTACTTGCTGAAGCTATTTTCATCTGTCAAGGAGCTAGCAAACCGCAGTGAGTTTGTTCATATGGCCCCTTTCTTTCCCTTTTTTCCCCCTCTGTTTTGTGACTTTCTCCTCTCCTGCCCGTTTATGTTGTTTTTTTTTACCCGTGTAGCATATGTTGGCACCACACCAGGCCACAGAATATTTGGTCGCATTTTTCAGGAGGGAGGGCTAATTGAGAGCGATTGAGCTAAAACCTCATCCCAGATTCACCACCAGGTTTGATAATGGTCTGAGCTGGTGGCAGGGGTGGGATGGATGGGAACAGAAATCCAGAGCGATTGCTTTCAAGTTCTGGTTACTAAATGATAGTCAGGCCACCTCTGAGACTGCATAAATTAGCTGCCCCAATTTAATCATCTATAATAGCTTCAACACAATTTCTGTATGGCCTGTCAACCTTCAGAAAGGTGAGGCAAACCACACGTTTGCTTTTTTTGTTGTTGTTGTTGTTGGTTGTTGCATCCTTTTGTTTTCCTTCTTGACTAATTGCAATCAGACTCTGGGCTGGTCAGAGCACCAAGTCAGTCAATGTGCCTTGCATTTCTATAGTTTTGAAATGCAAACAAGGGTGAAAAAAAGATCTGAGTGAAGGGAACAATCTGGCACCTATCCAGCCCTCAATGCTTTGGAAAATGTGTTTCCAGGTTTTCTTCTGAGGTTGAGTTACCTGAAGGGGGCAGTGAATGGTGCGATGTCGATGTGGTGTTGACTGCTAGATGTTCCCCATCTGATAGCATCGATTGCTAGTGTCCCCTACCTGGTGGCACCGACTGCTAGATGTTCCCCAGCTGATAGCATTGACTGCAAGGTGTCCCCTAGCTGACAGCATTGACTGGTAGATGTTCCCCAGCTGATAGCATTCATTCCTAGGTGTCCCCTAGCTGAGCAGCATCTGGGTGTGATGGGCAGGGGTGATGGGGCTGGGGCTGCAGAACCACTCTGGTGCTCTCAGCGATGAAGAGATGATGAGCAGCAGTGCTGGTTTGTGAAATCCACCTTGGGCTTGTAGCCTCATAAGGAAAAATATGCCTTACTAGAAAGCAATAATTGGCAGAAAATAAGGGAGAGGGACAACTCAGCCCGAGTTTTCGTTCTCATTAGTTTTAAATTAGTGGAACTCCACTGGCTTCATGGGAGTTATTTCTGATTGACACTGAGATAACGGAGATCAGAATCAGATGCAAAACGTATTGAAACCTTTTGTGTTTACAGTTGTAGGATGGTCCTGTGAAAATAGCCTGGCTAATGCTGCATCGTGCTGGGTTGCCAAGAGGCCAGTGCTGGCCATGCACCACCCAGCACCCTACCGCAGAGGAGGAGCAAAGCACAACAACCCTTTGTCGCCAGACCTGCATCGGGCGGAACTCCACTGGTGCGCTGGGTACCACCGTTAAGCATACGATGCCTTTTTCACCGAGGTATGGAAAATCCATTAGCGGAATCAATCTCTGCTTCGAGACGTGACCTCTCCGCAAGCGAAAATGCGCGTTCAGTTAAATACAGTCTGCTGATAAATAGTTCGTGATGGTGCTGAAGGCTGGGGTTGCCATAATTATTTATACTGTGCTATAGTGTATCTGCTACGGACAAACGGCACTGCCGGTCCTTCAAGCCTTATTTCTCAAAATGAAATGTTCACTCAGCAGCCAAGCTTGTTTTTGTAATTAATAACATTTAAAGTGACAGAGGCTTAGTTTCTCCCTACAACTTTTCTTTCAATACTATTTACACTGCGGAGATTCATTGACTTCTTTCACTCAGTACCAGTTAAACACATCCTAACATTACTGAGGTTTGCTGTTTCTTGAGATTTTTTTTCTAATACTTGGGTTACACTGATTGCGTTTTAATTGCATAGGAAATCAGCAGAGTCTGGAGGAGGCAGAAGAACTGAAATTTGAGAGAGTCAGTGTATTACAGCAAGCCAGGCACACTCAGCGTGCTCCATGGCGGCTCCGAAATCTGTCTGTTCTCTGCTGACAGCCGAATTTTCCTAGTGTGAGCTTTGCTCAGGTTTACATCTGCACTTCTGCAGTTTTGAGTGGCTCAGGCTGCGCTATCTCAGACATGCACTGAGGTAAGCAGGAGCAGAGTCTGATTTGCAAACAAAACTTAACAGTGAAACCAAAATAATGATTCCATAGTGGAGTCATTAACGTCATTCAAAAGCCTTTAGTATGCTGTTGGTAAAATTTGGACTGTTCTTCTGTGTACATTCAGTATTGCAAGAAGAAATGTGCCAATTTGAAAGAGATAAGAAGTGATATATTTTTTAAAACCAGAATACCAAATGTTATTCTTTTATTTCGAAAATCTGCTTTTGCTAAATAGGTGAACTTATTACAGAAACAGATGACTTGTGCATTTACCTGTCTGTATATACATTCTGTACAGCATGAACTTGCTTCTTGACCATTTGCAGTGATTTAAGGTTCCGTCAAGACAGCATTACTGAAGTACAGCGAGAAAACCTGTGTTTCAGTAAAGCCTAAAGCTGTTGGGCCTTTCCAGGCAGATTAAGGTCTTAAAAGTACCAGAAATCCCTCATGAAAGCATGATCCCAGACTTACCTTTTAAGGAAGTTTGTGATGATTCAGATAAGACTGGAAAGAATTTCCCAACTTTCAAGCACTTACCCGTTTCTATAAACAAACTTAACACCTAAACTTTTGATAAACTACTCGAGAGTTTACCCGCTGCAGGACATCCAGGTGCAGCGCCGATGTATTCTGCGGTGAGGGTCTGGTAAAGGCAGCGGGGGGAAATTAAGATGTGCTGCGGTGATTTCATGACCTGAACCGTAGTTATAAAGTTCGGCGCATCCCGTTGCATTTCTACGGCAGTCTCTAACCACGCGGCTGCGATTCAGCTGGGAAAATAGCGGGTTTGTTTGCAATGACATTTTGGGTAGCCTCAAAGCTGTCTTCCCCCCAGCCTCGGCTGCATGAGCTCATTCGCAGCTTGCCTCGGCATTTGCGATACAGCTGTTCACCGTATGCGTCCTGACCCTCGAGCCGATCCCCTATTTCGCTTAGTCCTGCTTCTCTTTCCAGGCTTGCCTTTGCCGATCAACTTTAGAGACGTGAAACATAATATAATGATGACATAGCCTAAAAAGAGTGAAAAAGGCAGGAAAACAGAGCTAGGGTTTGGTCTGATTGGTCCTGGTGGAGGGGCTCTGGTTTTGGGGGGGGTTACGGATGGACTGGAACTCTAACTCCTTATGCTTTCCATATTGCTGTCTTTCCAGGCTTGGGCAGAAATCTGCTCAGACCTAAGGTTTTTAGTGAGCTGCTGAGCATGAGGTTGATGATGATGATCTTAAAATTGATGCTTAATTTCTGCGAACTGAAAGTCCTTACTGACTAATCGGGGAAGGGAGAGAGAGAAGGTTGTAATTAATTGGTCTGAAGGCAGTGAAAAATGTCACAAGGGCCACACTTACAAGGTGTGACCATAAGCCAAGCCTTAGCTTTGCGGTGGGAACTCAACTGACTCCAGTTTCAAAGGCAAAGCACTGAGCGACATCTTTACCTGGCTGCAGGGTTCAAATGGTCGTATTCTGCGATGCCTCCAGGATTACATCCCCCTGCACAGGGCAGCTTCAGCACTTCCCCAAGCTTGGGTGGCAAACTTGGGATCATACTCAAACTACATATGTTAAAGGATGGTGCACACCATCTGTATGAGGAAGAAACCTTTTACCCCTGGGGAAAGTCCCTGCTTTAGAGTACCTATTCTGCAATAGGATCGAGGACGTTGTGTAACGTGGTGTTTGGTGGGCACAAGTATTAAAGTGGGTTTGCTAGAAAAGTGATTTGCTCGGAAGGCAGATGGAATTCCTTCTCGTAGCGTCAAATACACTTTCAGCTGGGCACTCTTCTGACGGGGGGAAAAAGTCCTGAGTGAAGATTTCAGGGGTTTTTCAAAGGATGACCCAGCCCATTGACATCCAGTCAACTACTGATGCTTTGATCTTGTGCAGATGAGCTTTAAAGCAAGCAGGCAAAGAGGGAGGAAGGAGGAGAGAAGAGACAAAAACTGTCGACAGTCCAAATGCTCCTAAGGCTTATGCAATGTGTATGTTGCTAATTGCCTTCCTTGCTTCCGAGACAGCTCATCGTCTTCTTCATTTGAGGTTTTCCACAGATCATGTAAAACAATTTTCTGTAAATCCCAAGCCTAGCAGAAATAATCCTTTATTGTTTAGCACTTAATTACAGGTTACCACTTCAATTCCAAACAGAAAAGAAATGCCTGTAACCTGCAGGGGAAAACAAGAGCACATCCTACACCAAATCTAATAAGAGTCACTGACGTACATAGGTAGATCTAGGAATGTTTGGGTTTTTTTTAAAGCTTGTTTGGCACTGGTTGGATGAAAGTCTCTCTGTTTGTCAACTTCAAAATGGGCTGAGATCACAATGAAGATTAATCACTGTTAAGTAAACTCAGATTAGCTGTGTCCTTCTGCCCTCTGCCAAGGCACTGTGGCAATACAGATGCTTCCCTCCTGGGAGGTATTCAATAAGTTACTAATTCATAATATGAAAATATATTAATGGAATTTTGATAGTGAATGTCTGATTCCAGAAACAGAATTGTTGCTGGCTGTTTTGAGCACCCGGCAATTAGAAAAACTATGCAGCAAATTATTTTCTGCTGTGACTCTAGCAAGATTATTGATATTAGCAAAGCCAGGCTAGTTTATGCCGTGTGTATGTATAACTATATGGGACCTCCTCAAGCTATGAGATGGGTTATCACAAGTCTGATATACTCTTAGCCTTTTTTGAGCACGTCCAGCTCCATTTTAAAAGCAGTTTGTGTTTTGTTTTTTTTTTTTTTTTTACCAGTGTCGTTCCTCTACAAGAAAATTGAATGTGAAATTTGCTGGAAGACTTTAAATACGGACCTTCACACTCTCACTCTGTGCCCTGACATTGCTTAAACGTTACTTGTTCTGGTTTATACTCTGATCTAATTCTTATTTCCCCTGAATGGTCGAATAACATCAGACTAATTAAAATCAGGCAAATATTTTGTGTCATGTGTAATAGGTAATACAAAGTACATATGCAATGATTTAACTCAACATCTAAGCTTTGGATAAAGAAAAGATTTCATCTGGTGTTAACTTCCCGGTAGACGGAGACCAGTGACTGTTGCCAGTCCTGTGGGAGCTCTCAGATAGGCGCTGCACGGGTAGCGCTGGCTTTTCTATAGCAATTATACAAGCACAGCACATGCAATATATTTTTTCTCCTTTTTTTAAAATTTATTTTATTTTGGTAACTTTTATTTGCATGGGAAAATTACCCTCCGTGATAACATAAAAAAGATAGAACAACAGCAAATTTTTGTGATGCTTCCGTGAGTGTGTCCCAATCTAATCTCCATTTGGTTATGGTGGTTGGATTAATATGAAACATTAGCAAATTGGGTCTCTGGCCTCACAAAACCAAACACAAATATTTAACCTGGCAAAGGATTTTTCAGTAACAATCCCCCAAAAGCCTAAGAGAAAGTAGGCCTTGAAATACTTTTAAACTGATAAAATACTCCTGTGCCAGGCTTCAGCCACTGTTCAAGAATAGCAGAAAGGAATTCTCTCCAGCCAGGGATGTCTGTCCAGAAACAGAGATGTAAGTGTTGTAGACCCTTATGAATGTTGAGAACGAGTCCACCTAAATTCCTACTTTTTCTCTCCAGAATTTGAAAGGTGAGAAGTAAATGCAGGTGATTTTTGTTTGTTTGTTTGTTTTTATAGCTCTGGCTGTGTGCAGTGTACCCAAGTTTTCAAACAGTGCAGTGAGAGGAGATGGCTCAGTCAGTCAGTAGCCATCCACTGGAGGAACGGGTAAAGGGAGAGCTATTTTCGTGCTGAAAGAATGATACTAATATTTCTGTTCCCTCCAAGGTTTATGGCTCTGAAAATTGCAGCATAGAAGTATAAATCCTTTCCTCTTGTTTTCCAAATTTATATATCAATGGTGTTTTTTCCTATTATGTTTTTAAATAGCTGTTTGCTGCTACATCTATTTTTCTTGGCTTCTTAAACAGAATAATCTACAAAACACAATGACAGCACTTAAAAAACTTAGAAAATGCACACACACAAACACACTCTTACATGTATTGGCAGGTTATAACAAATATGTGAAACTCATTCTCAGAAGATATTGCTGATATAAAGGATCTGACAGGAGCTGAGAAAGTTTAGGCATTTATGTAAAATCACATCTGCATTATGCAGGAATAAAAAGTAGTGTAGGATTAAAAAGAGGCAAAGAATAGAAACCCTCACGCTTTGTGGCATAAGCCAACCCTTAATTCACAGGGCTTTCCCTGGGGACCTTTTTTCCTGCTTGTATTCCCTTTTTAAGACCTCCCCCACTGGCTGTTATCTGAGAGAAAGGATAAACTGGATCTCTACTCTGAATTTCTATGCTTATATTTAAGAAGTTTCTCCCACTGTCCTCTCTCCTGACTTGGATGAGAGTGGGAGAGCCTACACCAGAAATCAGCACTAGCTAAAGTTCCCAGAGTCTGGTCCCACTCACTGCAATTCCTAAGGCATTGGGGGTTTATATTAGGAATTGGAAAACACTAGTTTAATCTTAGAGGGAGGAATTATTGCCTTAAATTTTGGGGGGGTTTGGGGGGTGAATATATTTTAAAAATTTAGAAGCCTAAGCTGTTAAAAAAACCCAAATCACTACTGTGAAATAAAACCTTCACCTTTCCTTAATTGAAATAATTTGCATAGACAGTATTTGGCAACTCAACAAGAGAATTACTTGTGATTTTCTCTGATTGCATGTTTTCTCCTCCCCTAAAACTGTGG
>NW_009649446.1:103356-106809 GCF_000708025.1 Charadrius vociferus | reverse complement strand
AAGTCAGGCAGCAAAGCAGCACTGTCCTCTCAAAACAAAAAAAAAGCCCTCAGAGACCTCTGGCAGAGGGAGGAGAAGCTCTTTGCAGCCCTCACTCCAGCCAACACTCACCACAGCAAGGACATACAGTCAGGAGCATCTATAACTTGGTCTCCTCAAATTCTGGGTACAACCAGCACCACGGCCGGGAGCAGACCCCTCAAGGCAATACTGATTTTCACAAATGTGTCTCCTCCTTTCAAGTTCTTCATCCACTTGCCCGAGAGTGCTTGTACCAGCACGGCGAAGAGGACAGCTGGGTGGGAACAAGTGGTGTGGGACTTTGCCGTGAACTGCACGTGCCCTCCAATAGCTGCAGGCTAAACGCATACCAAAGCGGCAGAGAAATATAGTTACCAAGAGCCCAGTTCTGTAAAGGCAAACATCTCTTTTTATTAAAAACTATGGACTTTTAACCCACCCTGAACAGAGTTTTGAAAGTTTCATTTGACGTGCAGGGACTGTAAATGGCATGGGTTTGTATTTAGCCAAAGCTCAAGTCCTTAATTCCCAGTACACCTGAAATCATGCCCACAAGGTTGACCAGTCACTCTGGTCCTAATAAGACACATTGATTTTTAATTATGGCCAGTTGGGAGTTGCTGTTTCCGCACATCTCTCCCTATCTCCTCAGCCTTGTGCCTCCCACCCGTCCACCCCCACATGGTTGCTCATTGCACCTTCATTGAATTTTTGTTTCTTTTTACCTGGACTAATTGCACCTTCCTTGAATTGGAGCAGTTTTCAGGAATGTGAGTGGCCAAGCAGCTCAGCAGCGAGAACGTTGTCCCAGGAGGAGGGAACTGGTGAATCTAAGGCCTGATCCAATGAATTTTGAATGCTAAAAAAAAATAATAATCACTGGAGAAAGGAATCGAAACCTAGATCTGCCCTCCAGGCGTGACACCTGCTTTATAGAGCTGCGCTCCATCCTCTGGTTGCATAGTTAATCCCATGTAAAGTGGAAGGGCCTTTTTCTATCCCAAATTCCAATGGCTCGATGCCAGAGCACTGCTGTCAGATAAACTCTCGGTGCTAAGCTTAGAGCGCTTTGGGAAGGGTATAGCGAAGTGTGGTTTGTGGTGGCCGGTGACGTAGATGTTCAGCTGACTCCTGAAAATCTGTCATCAATTGCACTGTCGCTGACGACCGTGAAGGACCAGATTTGAAGGGCTGGGTGGGGACTTCCACTCCCCTGCCTCCAAAACCAGGGGGTCTAGGAAAGAAGAAGGGTAGATTTATCTCCATGTTTCGTATGCTGGATGGGACCTTCCTGGCTAATGGCGGGGAAAGGGAAAGTGGGCACAGCTACCTCATTTTTCCGAAAGGAAAAATACCCACCTTGGCTTCATTCAGCCCTCTACGAGCCAGCCCAAGGCTACGAATTGTAACAGGATGGAAATATCTTTGCACCTTAATGAATAAAGGGTTTCGAGTCCTGGACAGATGTCAGGATGCTCAAGTGTTGGTATGTGGCACGGCCAAATTTAAAACCGGTGTATGCAGTTAGGTGTGGACAGACATGAATCCTTCTGCTGACACTTCCAGCCAGCTGGACCCCTGCCACCTCCTGCCCAGACAGTGTAGCGTTGTGTCAGTGCCGTGGTGTGCCTGAGTTGATGTCAGAGAAGGGGACATGTTATCCCAGGTGCTGCACTCGTGTCTGGCTCTTAATGTCGGAACTGGCCACATGGAGCCAGTTTTGAGCTCGGGCAGAGCAAGGTTGGGCTTGCGAGCACGAAGGCAGCACCCCGCACTGTGGGGCCTCTCCTGGCACCCTGTATGGGCATAGACTGGTGCTGGGGGGTCCCAGGGGTCCCGAGGGAGGTGTATCATAGAATCATAGGACGGTTAGAGTTGGAAGGGACCTTGAAGATCATCTAGTTCCAACCCCCTTGCCATGGGCAGGGACACCTTCCACTAGACCAGGTCGCTCAAAGCACCATCCAGCCTGGCCTTGAACACCTCCAGGGATGGGCCCTCAACAAATTCTCCGGGCAACCTGTTCCAGTAAGTGTAGCCTCCAGGATGTGTAGCCTCCAGTAAGTGGGAAGATGTTGACCTGCCAGAGGAACACAGTTGTCCAAGCGCCAGGCAGGGAGTTTCTGAGAACAGAATTCTGGGGTTGACAGCAATGAGGTGCTTATGCAGGGCTTTTTCAAAACATCTACAAAGGAGTTATCAGAGCAAGGTAGATGCTACAAGCAATTGAAGAGAGTCTTCTCATTTTGAGGCCTTGCTGCTAAGGAGAGCAGCATAAACACTGAACAGTAGCGTGCTGCCAGTATCTGCCTCTGCTTTGAGTGCTGTCCAGGTATGCATGGCTTATCTAAGGAAGTGGTGGGTCAAATTCCTTTACAAGCAGGATCTGGCAAGGGCAGGGTTAAAAAATGGGCCCTTCCCAGGGAAAATCCCTTTGCAACCACTGTCTGTCAAAGGGAGAGGAGCCACCTGCAGCCCATTAGCATGGGAGGTGTTGATGAAGACCAGTGGCTCTTCTGAGCAGTGTGAGAAAGCCACATCTCCATGGAGATTATAAAGATGAGCCAGGAGGATTTTGGAAGGGGGATGCTTGTGCTTTGGCTTTTGTAAGGAATTTATTATTATTATTACTACTACAACCGCACTATCTTTTGCTTTTCTCCACATTAGGAGTTTTTGAAGTCCAGCATTTTTTTTTTCCTCTTCATTTCTTTCCTCTCTTTCAGAATTCCATTTTGTTTCTTGTAACAGACTAATAGAAAAGGATTTTTGCCTCTGTAGTTTGGACAAGGGGATATTTGAAAGGGAGCATAGCTGTAGGCTTGCATGCTGCTTGATTTACGCTAAGCTTGTTTTTCATCTTAGTTACTAAGGTTAGTGTGTCTTTACCAGTCCAGACAAAAGCGCTGATAAGGCAATGCACTTAAATCACTAGGACAGTAGTTTACAAGCATATATCTTGCTCTGGGTTTCCTTCTGACAGCTGTGAATAACAGGTGACTTCTTCAAATTCAGCTAAACTTTTATAAATCAGATTTTAAATCTGACTGCATATTGCAGTTCATCTCATTTTACGTCTTTAGACTGAATCTAATGCTTGACTCGAATGAGAGTGAAGCATTTTGATTCTCTGGAAATGTATCTGTCCCTCAGAGCTGTAGATGGGGGCTGTACCTGTTTAATCCTCCCGGAGGAACCGATTTTAGCAGCTGAACTATTCCTGTTTGACCCCAGCCCAGTCTCTCCCTGTAGAGAGAAGAGGGGGGGGAAAGGACCATGTGTATGTGACCCGTGGGCAGTCTCTCTTGTGTTTCTGCCCATCTCACGGAGCGAGTTAGATGCATCAGATGTTTGCTTCAAAGTCAGCACCTTGACGCTTGTCAGAGGAGTGATGTTGCAGAGGCAGGAAAGCACAAGGCTTGCTTTTCCTAC